>NC_051446.1:23078513-23136435 GCF_001649575.2 Kryptolebias marmoratus
GGGTTTAAGGGGTTAGGGCTTAATGTCCCTGGGCTAGGGTTAGGGTCTCCTCAGGGTTTAAGGGGTTAGGGCCTTTTGGCCCTGGGCTAGGGTTAGGGTCTCCTCAGGGTTTAAGGGGTTGGGGCCTTTTGGCCCTGGGCTAGGGTTAGGGTCTCCTCAGGGTTTAAGGGGTTGGGGCCTTTTGGCCCAGGGCTAGGGTTAGGGTCTCCTCAGGGTTTAACAGTAAACCGAAAACAAGTTGAGTAAGAGCATGAGAAAAACAAGAACTCAAGCTGTAATAAAAGCCAGTGGAAACAGATGTGTTTTAAAAGAGATTTAAATAACCCGTTTAATGTCAGAAGGCAGATTGTTCCACATCTATTACATATATTTTCGCTAAAGAACTGATATTTTCACACTAAAATAGCCAGTGTCGATTA
The DNA here is from genome assembly GCF_001649575.2 of Kryptolebias marmoratus. Classification (NCBI taxonomy): domain Eukaryota; kingdom Metazoa; phylum Chordata; class Actinopteri; order Cyprinodontiformes; family Rivulidae; genus Kryptolebias; species Kryptolebias marmoratus. The sequence continues at coordinate 23,078,933 of NC_051446.1, forward strand.
TCGTTTAACCAGCAATTGTTTTGTTCTAAACTAGAATTATTAAGATAATATTTCAAAGTTTCTGTCAGCACTAGAATCAATGTTTTCTGTTTTTGTCAGACATGCTTTCCAGAGGTCATATTTTAACATTAATGACATAACATATTAGTTGTGTCACTTTTAGAGCGATAGCTAAAAAAAAGCAAGATAAATCAATAAATTGATTTTTTGGAGGTTTTACTGAACTACATAATAAGTAATTACCAGAAAACAAAGCTTTTGGTGAAGTAATCGTGAGAGAATGCATTCGGAATTAAGAAAATTTAGTTCACCATTAGATTAGTTGTCATTTTGTTTTTATAATTTTAATGTGATAACATGATATGATTTGATGAATTTTCCCCCTCCATACATTTTAGAAATTCAGTGTGCTTTGAAACGAGGAGGCTCCAGTATTCATCGTTTCTGATCTTTTGTTGCTCTTGCAGTCCGGCCCAAACTTTACTGAGTACCTCAGAGTGTTTGAGAGGAGAAAAAAAAAAACCTGACCTCAATAGAAAAGAATGCAGTGTGGTCTCTCGACTGCTCTCCCTCCCCTAAAACATCCAGCACGGGTAAAAATTACTCCACTTAACCCGCTGTTTAGCAGAGGCAGCGTATACGACTCGAGTTGTTTAAACGGCCACGGCGGCTTCCTTCTCCCTTCTTCCTTCTTCCTCCTCCCTTATTTTCACCTCCTCTTTTCATGGAGCGAATGTGTGTAAAGTTGCCACGTTAAATTCTCTCCCTTTCCCTTCAGGATTGTTCTCACAATTAAACGGGTTCTTTAAGGCCGAAAGATCTTGCTGACAGATGTGCGAAAAAACAAAAACTCCAGCAGTTTAGGAGCTGAAGCTGCTGGACGTTTTAGTCAGGAATGATGAAGGTTTGTTGATGTTTTCAGTCCTTTTAGTCTCAGAAGTTTAGAAAACTTTATCCTCTTCAGTTAAATAAACATCTTTTTACTGATTCCACAAACTGAGAGTAGTTATTTACTGCATAACAGTAGCTAAAAGCTAACTTTAATCAAATGCCAAAATTAGCAAAACATTCAAACCTAAATTAAAAACCTAAAAACCTTAGCAAAATGCTAAAATTATTAAAATTGTAGTTAAAAGCTAAGCTTAACAAAACTGTAGCTTAAAGCTAACGTCAGCAAAATAGTTGCTGACAGATAAAATGACCTAAACAGTAGCTAAAAGCTTAGGATTATTTTAAAAAATCTTAAATATAAAAGTTGAAGTAAGTAAAACTGCAACTAAAAGCTCAAATTTTACAACAGTAGCTAAACGTTAAATTTAGCAAAAACAGTAGCTAAAAGCTGTTTGTAGCTAAACTATAGTAAAATATAGATGTAGCAAAATTGTAGCTTAAACTTAATAAAAGCAAACCAGTTGCTTAGTGTTACAATCAGCAAAATAGTAGCTAAAAGCTAAATTTAATCAAACTATAGCTAAATGCTAAAAGTAGCAAAACATTAAAACCTAAATTGAAACTCTAAAAACCTTAGCAAAATGCTAAAATTATTGAAATTGTAGTTAAAAGCTAAACTTAACAGAACTGTAGCTTAAACCTAACACCAGCAAAATGGTTGCTGAAAGATAAAATGGCCCAAACTGTAGCTAAAAGCTTAGTATTATTTTAAAAAATAGCTTAAAGCTGAAAGTTGAAGTAAGTAAAACTGCAACTAAAAGCTAAATTTAGCAAAAACAGTAGCTAAAAGCTGTTTGAAGCAAAGCCATAGTAAAATAGAAATGTAACAAAATTGTAGCTTAAACTTAAAAAAAGCAAACCAGTTGCTTAGTGTTACAATTAGCAAAACAGTAGCTAAAAGCTAAAATTAGCATTCAATAGCTAAAAGGAGCATCAGGAGGCAAAATAAGAGAGTGTATCCTGAAGCAGATTTCAGAGAACTGAAGCTGTTTCAATATATATCTATGAGGAAAATGTTTTCAAGTATAGTTTAATAATTCAAAAAGTATACAAGTTACAAACAATTAAAGTCATAACACCTTATTCCTGAAAGAGCTGAACAGTTTGATGTATAAATGGTTTAAATAGCACGAAATATGTGAAAGTAGTTTGATTGCAAAAAGCATACAAATAAACTGTAAACAGGAAAACAATCTAGGCTAATTATTAGAAGAAAGTTAGATGATTTTATAATACTTTGGCTGTCAATTATGTACAGTAATTAAGAATATATATCCTCCATTCAGACTTAATCCAGCCTTCAGTTTACTGTGTTGACAAATAACTCATGAAGGCCTCAGCAGAAGAGAATCGATGCAGGAAGAGGCGTCCTTGTGGCAGCCATATGTTCAGAAAGCATCACTGCAGCTGCAGGAGGAGCTAGGATGGATTCTGTCCTCCTGCTTCACCCTGAAAGTTAAAGACTAACAGCTTTCAGATGCAGGAACGGAAAGAAAATTAGAAGATTTCTAATATTGTTAGGAAAATGTGGGTTCTTTTGTGAATCACCTGTGCCAGTGTGAGCAGCTGGACTTTTGTAAGCTTGTAAAAATCTGCGAAAATGCAAATTACTGGGAGTAGATTGCTTGTAAGCACCAATGTATTGATTGCATTCCACATTACAAATTATTTAGTGGACATTTTTGAAAAATGATTGTGATCGGGCAATAAAAAGTGCATTTAGTGTCGGGAAAACATCATGAGTTGCTGTCATAAAGTCGTTCAAATAACTAATTTTAAACACAACTCTACAAAAATAAGGAAAAATAAGTTCTTATTTGATGATTATTTAGTTTTTTACTAATTTGAGACAGTTCTGTGTACAGTTTATGTCTGGCGTTTTCTTCTGAGGAAACTATGGCAGAGGGTAAAATGACTTTTACAGGATGCAAAAAAAAAAAGAAATATATGAACTTTATTGAGCAAGGTAATGAATTTGAGTTCATTTGTTTTCAGTATTCAGATTTATTTTTGATTCAAGTAAGAAAACTTAAGTTTCTCAGCAACCCTAACCTCAAAATCCAACATGGCTGCTCTGTAGTTGCTGTAATAAACTACTTATTTGTCAATTTGTGCCCCCAAAAAATAATAATTCTGTTTTTAACTGATATTTTGTTCCTCTCATGTTGAAGCCATATACATATATATTAGTCTCTTTTATCTTGAATGCAAAAGAATAATGCAAGCCTTTTATTTACTGTTTTTTTTTTTCTAATTTAACCACACTTATCCAACCCTAGATTAAACTTCAACGCCTCGGTCTGCAGCAGTAAACCTTTTATTTATGATGTATGAGTCAAAACTGAGCACAGTGGGCAGCGAGCAAACGTTACAGAGTCCCGAGCTCCTGGCTTTGCACCGAGACTCGACTCTCAATAAACTTTCATCCTAAAATAAAAGCTAAATTAGAGGGTTGGAGCAAAGAGGGGCACGGCTCTTGGCCCCACACACTCAGCTGCTGTGGACTTTTCTTTCCTGTCTCCTATTATTTTTGGTCTTCTGCCTGGAGGAGTCAAGAGTCAGAGAGCAAGTGGGGAAGAAGACAAGAGGGAGACAATGACGAGGGACAGACGGAGGGGGCAGACACAGGGACAGACACAGACACAGAGAGACACAGGGACAGACAAAGGGACAAACACAGGGACAGACACAGAGACAGACACAGAGATAGACACAGGGACAGACACAGAGACAGACACAGAGACAGACACAGGGACAGACAAAGGGACAGACACAGAGACAGACACAGAGACAGACACAGGGACAGACACAGAGACAGACACAGAGACAGACACAGGGACAGGGACAGACAAAGGGACAGACACAGGGACAGGGACAGACACAGGGCAGAGAAAGATGATTTAAGTGGCAGGGACAGATGAACAAAGCTCCATCTCTTATTAAAGATCTTATACATATTTTTCCCAACTGAGCAGACTGCAGGTTTACTTGTGGTTCCTGGAGTTTCTAAAAGTAGAACGGGAGTTCAAGTTATCAGGAACCTTCTGTCTGTGACGCTGACACCCTGTCTGTTTTTAAAACTAAAACTTTAAGACTTTCCGTTTTGATAAAAGATGCAGTCACACTCATTTCAGAGTATTTGCAACCAGCGAGCTGTGCAGCACATTTAAAAAAAAACACATTTTCAATTTTGTGTGCACCGCTTGCAAAACTGTACTCTAGGCCGTGCACATTATTCTGTTGCCCTCCTTGATCTACATGAGTAGGCTTTAGAACTAAAAATGGGCAGATTTGGACCAGTTTATTGGTAAATATTTGTTACCGGTGGGGTTTTAAGACCTGGACATGCAGGTGTCAAAGTACAGCTCTTGAGACGGGTTTGAGACGACCCTGTGAGAGAAAATTTGTTGCAGCCATTTTTTAAGCGGGCTCCAAACTCAAGCGACTCACGGGAGGAAATTGAGAATCCCTGTGAACGTTAGAGACACTTTGGAGTCTCCAACTCGAATGCCATTCACCGACTAATCGCAGTGAGACGGGTTACTACCTCTGGGAAGCACAAACACAGCTATAACTCAGTAAACTCTGCAGATATTGAGCTAATCTGCTACAAGATTATGATCTTTGCCTAAATGTTTAGCTATAAAGCCGCAGGTGATATGCATTAGAAGGAATATTTAATTTATGTTGCTCCAGGTTGGCCATCTGCAGAAGTCTGTGTTGTTTTGAAGTCTGTAAGAGTTCAGATACCAACTCTTTACAGGAAGCATTTTAAAGAATCGTCAGACAGCTTTTGAGCTCACCACGTCACATTTAACTGTAATAAATGTGGCCGATGGTTCGGGGAGCGCTGGAGGTGGGTGGAAGTTTCAGATACAGGTGGTCTGATTGGCTTCGGCTGCTTATTTAGATTAGTGTCACGTCCCTCCCTCTGCTTTGGAAGGAAAAGTGAGAGCTTGCTTTGCTGCCTCTGACTTTAACCCTGCTCTGTTTCCACCAGACAGGCTTTTATTTTTTATTTCTTCATGAAGACAGTGAACGTTTTTGCTCTTTTTTTTATTTTTTTAGATGAAGTCTCTCCAGCTTTGGATAACACAAACGCAGCGTCCAACTCACAGAAACCCACAGACAGCGATGTTCGACTCAGACTCCTCCTCTAACCGTTTGTTATTCTGTCTCTTTGTGTCAGCCTCTCAAATTATCTCTTTTTTTTTTTCTTTTCTGTCCACGTTTGCAAGCAAAAGAGTCGAAGGGGAGGCGCTATTTTTGCTTAACATGAAGCATCAACTCTACATTTCCCAGGCCTGCCACATCAACAAAAGGAGGATACTTGGCTGAGGTGCAGAGAGGAGAGAGACGAGGAGGGAGGAGCGTTTAGGAACGGATGAATATGCATTTACTTTACCCTTTGACCCCAATGACTCATACTTGTATTAATGCTTCTTCTGCTGTTGTAGCTTCACGGAGGAAAATCTGCATTTTAGTTGCACTGGAGCTTTACGATATTTGATTACGGATAAACACGTCACTGCAGCGATTTGACAAAATGAAGAAAAACCTCTTTTTTTTATGCAAGATGTGAACTGTGCATAAAATATCTGACTTCATTTAAAACAGATGGTCTTAGCAGGAGTCCAGGAGAAGAAATAGACAGAATCCAGATCTGAGTCACATTTACTCCAATGTCGTTTTTGTGTTCACTAATGTTGCTTAGCTGTGGTGGCCATCTTGAATTGGATTGGCTCCAAACTTTAATCAGTCGCAGATGAACTTTCAGTGTTTATTTCCTGAAGGTTTCATTAAAATTCGCCCAGCAGTTCATAAAATATTTAGCTAACAAACAGACAGACAGCGTTGACTGTGAAGAGTTAATGATGTAATATTAGCGCTCTGGATACGCGATGTCGGTACATTTCAGCTCATACTGGACCAACTTTTAGCTCTGTGTCTATCAATCCGGCTGAGTTACAGCCATTTATGTGTTTTCTAAGATCAGCTGGCTGTGGCGGCCATCTTGAATCAAGTGTACTCCAGAAGTTAATCAGTTGTAGACATATATTCAAGGACTACTTCCTGCAAGTTTCATTCAAATTAATCTGGTGGTTCATGAGATATTTTGCTAACAGACAGATACAAACACATTGTTGATAAAAACTAATCCTCTGTCTCCCTTTACTGAAGCTAAAAACTGACTTTTCATAGATGAATATTTAATGTAATATCTGTTTGTTGTTCTCTTTTCTTCACACTTCGTCTCTGCAAACTAATTTGACGTCCCTCCCTTTTAATGCGTCTCGCTAATTTTCCCGTCTGTCTCTCTAATGTCCTGTCTCTACCTGTTTTGTGCATTGCTGGAGTTCTTGATTTCTCTAAACGCCTCCCCTTGCTTCCTCTTTACCATCCCTCAGAGGTGGGAGGAAGAGAGGAACAAAAAAAAAAAAACCAGAAACAAAAGAGAGTCGTAAAACTTCAGGATCCTGAGAGTTCAGCCAGACGTGTGCCAGACAACCTCTCTCCTTTACGTTAACCCTAACCTCCATCCCACTGAGTCTCCTCCCACATAGTTTAGTTTTTTCATAAGGAGACAAACTCTAATTACACAGTTTGTCTTTGCTATGTGAAAAGGGTTGTCTCTCCGCGTCACAAGCAGAGACTTTTATTGTGGCGTTCGCAGCCGTAAAGTTCAAGAAAAAAAATTACATCTCTGAGCTAGCCCTCCCACCTCTAACCAGAATGTTTTTTTTTTCTTTTCCGAACCATTTTCTTCCATATTCTTGATATTTGATATTTGCAGCTTTCAGAAAGGCTTTTTTTTCCTTCTTTTTCTTGCTGAAACTTACAGTTAAAGTTGTCTTTCTAAGGGGGGGAAAGCAGGAGAAGAACAGAACGAAAACAGCGACAGAGACATGAGTTAAAGAGGAAAATCTTTCTGCTCTGTTCCAGCACATGAGTTCAATTTTTACAGCATCTGGAAACACTTAAAACTGCAGCTCTGGCTACATGATGCTCTCCGCTCTGCAGCATGACTTCAGCTTCAAACTTTAGGGAGGAAAAATAAAACCCAACCAACAAGTTATTTTCTCTTTTTTAATTGGTCGCAAAAGTATAAACCCTAAACATGAAGGTTTGATTCAATCTGCCATCTTGAGCAAACAAACAAACAAACAGAAATCAGCTGTTTTCATGTAATTACTTCTTCCAAACGTACTAATAAAGATTTATTACTTCAGTGCAGAAGTAGCAAATACTCTGACTGTTTTTAATGTTAGTTACATGCAGAGTCACTGTTAACTCGTTAACTGTTCCATGTTCAATCTCCATTTTATGTTGCGGGAGGTTTGCATCCCGGACAAGCCCCCATATGATCTCTGACCCTTAAATAAAATGAAGGCAACAGTAAAGGTGGCATCTCATCGGGCTGCGCCTCGTTGGTATTCGTGAGATGGTCTCTAAAACAGGGGTCCCTAGTTCTGGTTCTGGAGGGCAGGTTGTAGATGTTTCTCTGCTCTTCAGCAGGTCTTCGTGTTCTGCTAATCACTCAGTCATTCAGATCAGGTGAATCAAAGCAGAGAAACATCTTAAACCTGCAGGATCGTGGCCTTCCAGGACCAGGGTTGGGCACCCCTGCTTCCAGAGCGTCTCCTGACGAGTTTTGAACATTTTTCAAATCTTTTGGGCGACAAATTTTCTCTCAAAAGAGTCCCAGAGTCATCACTGGCATGTCTAACCGGCCTGAGTTGTGTCGTGGACAGAATATTTTAATAAAACTTCAATCATTGGCTATAGATCTACAACTGATTAATATTTAGTCAATCCAGCTCAAGATGGCTGCCACAGCCAACAGACCTCAGGAACCAACACATACTCTGAGCTGCAACAGATCACACAGCATCTCTGTTTGTTTTAACAAAGCTAACAGTCAGTATGCATGTCTTAGAGAACAGCTAATTTCATTGATATATATATTTTTAATTTTCTTTCCATCTTTTGACTCTTTACGTCAGACTCTTTAAGTCAAACGAGGGTTTTTTCTTCTGTCCTTCGCTGGTTTCTTCCTGTAAAATGTAAACACTTTATAGCGTCAAACACACGGGCTGTAGTTCGATCTGCAAACGTAATCCTTTTCCTCTGTCTGGGTGCAGAGCAGTCAGGTGTTTATTTTTATTTACTCCCGTCGGACAAACATCACGAGAGGTCAAGGTTCACGCTGCTTTTTAGAGCTCTACAAACCCCGTCTCCAAAGTTACTTTTATTTGTCTTTCATCCTTTCCTAATCAACAGTGACGTCATACAACATTAGGATATTAGACAAATGTATTTAACGTGTTTTCCATGTGAGCAAAGACCTTCATTAAACTCTGTGTGTGTGAGTGAAAGTGATTCTTTGCTTTTTTTTGTACCTTTAGGGCAGCACAAGTCAGAACAAGCAGATTACCTCTTTAAAACACCTGTAGCCATTTTTTTTCACTCTCATCCGCTGCAAATAACTACACTCTCAGGAAAATCCTTGTTTTAAATATCAGCTCATTTTCCAGTCAAACTTAAGTTATAAGACCGTTTCGAAGCAGAAGTGTTGAGGTATTTCATTTAGATTGACTCGGCGGTTTGTTTCCTTGCAGGAACAAAGCAGAAGGCTGAAGGTAGAGTCTGTCGCTGCGGTCCAAGCGATGCTTTTGTCTGTGGAGAAGTTTGATCACTCAGTCTGCAGGAAGGAAAAACATCCAGCAGTCCTACGTCGTGTCTTTAAAAGAGGGCAGAGGCCTCGACCTCAGAGCTGGGGTCAAAGGTCAGAGAAAACTGTGGCTTTTCTGTGATCACAGGTCGATTTAACTTCATTCTTTTACCTAAACTCGAACGACAGCTGCTTTCTCACCTGCAGAAGTCAAAGAAAAACCTAAAACAGCAACAGCAAAAAGAGAAACAACAAGACACACTGCACAGAAAACATCAGATTGTGATAATTATAACATTAAAAAACTAAAGATTTCTCTTTATCTTTGCAATGAACTGTTGACATGTTTCCTGTTATCTATAGTTTTGTTTAATTTTTAGCTGTTTTTTCATTTTATTTTAGTTCTGATGTCTGTTTGTTTTATAAAACATACATAACTTTATTTATTTAGTTCATTTATATATGCATTTCTTTGATAAAAGGTGACAAATTTGTTGTTTTCTTTTCATTTAGCTCGTTTGTTTTCGGCCTTGGAGCCTCTTCACTTTGCAAACTGGTGGTCAGATCAAACACACGATCAGTGACGAAGATGGAGGATTCTCATTTATGTGCCTCTAATCTTTTGAGGGATCAAACTGAGCTAAAAAGACTCGTTTCCTGTCACTGAAGGAGACGAGCGCGGCGCTTGTTGTAGCTCACGTCTGTGTGAAGAGGAAAAGCAAACATTTAGTGAGTGAAGATCAACCTCCGAGCATCTCTCAGCAAACTGAGAAACACGAAACAAACTCTGAGAACGGCATGAAGAGAAGTCGACTCCAAACCAAAAAAAACTGAGGAAAAGCTTTGAAAAGTTTCTGGATCTAACCGATCTTCCAAAACACAAAAAATGGTTTGCAATCAGTCCGTTTGACAGATACTGACCTGAAATCAGTGCGGTAAAAGCTGCTTATTGTCTGAGCGCTAACCAGATCTTTGTTTAAAACTTCGCCATTAACTATTTGGAGTTATCTCTGTCTGTTAGCAAAATAAGTCGCGAACCACCAAATGGATTTTAATGAAACTTTCAGAAAGTAATCACTGGATGTACGTCTACAACTGACTAACGTTTGGAGTAAATCTAATTCAAGATGTCCTCCACAGCTGATCACAAATCTAATCAGTTAATTTTACAGATATTGAGATGAATCTTAGTGTGGTAGTAGTTGAGAGTTCTTCACAGGACATACTTTAAGTTCTAACAAATCGTGTGTCATGGTTGTTTTTATTTTGTTATTCTTTATTCGTTGTTCTCTGTATGTTCTGTAGCCTGTTTTCTGTTTTTTCAGTCGCCTGTTTGTGTTCCTGATCACTCGTTGGTTTCACCTGTTGCTGATCTGTTCCTGTCAGATGTTCTCATTCAGTAATCAGCCCATTTCTTGGTTTTTCTCTGTCAGTTCCTCGTGTGCCACTCCTCTGATCAGATCTGGGGTTTTATTTATGAAAACATTTTGGGTTTTCAACCAAACAGCCACTTTTGTTACATCACGTCCCGGGAGTTTTAGAGTTTTAGTGTGACGCCTGGGCTGTAAGGTAGACCAAAACATTATTTTCAAGATTTAATCAAAGCAGAAACTTCAAAGTTTTTTTTTTTTAAATAGGATGATCTTAGTCTAAAACTCTGGCATGAAAGGCAGAGAGCAATATATATGTCATTTTGCTTAGAAATTTACTTGATCTTTTTAGTCAACAGATCTTATTGGTCTAAATTGATTTGCATAGGAAGGAGGTTTTGCACCAGAGCTTCATGTAACCTAAACAGTGTTTAAAAGAGGAAAAAAGCTCCCAAACTTCTCTTGTTCTGAGTCACTGAGGGTTGTCTGGGATCCCAGCCACACAAGGGCCCCCTCTAGTGCTTTCTGTTTCATTAACCCCCCCGCCGCCGCCCATCACCACCTTCACAAGCTGCCTCGCCATGTAAACAGAAAGCAGACGGAGCAGCGATGACGAATGCGGATGAGCTGGTGTGATGGAGATTTTTTAAAAAACGGTGAAACCTGAGACTTGGGCGGCTCGTTTCTGAATCATCTGCTGGAGGAGGAGCTGCAGGAGCCAAAAAAATGCAGATGAAAAAGCACAGAAACAGATTCTTTCATCTTACATTTCTCACTGCTGCCATGTTTATATTCTTGTTCTGAACCGTCTCAGATTATTAGTTTTGGAGGTTCTGATCCTCGGAGCAGATCTGCTGCTAACTAACTCTGCCTGCTTATTTAGGGACAACATATCACCGTTAAAGCGTCCTCTAACCCACTGAAACAAAGAAATACTGCAGTCAGATTCTCAGTTCCTCCATCTCTGTTAGCAGAACTCCACAACCCGACATCGTCTTTTAATAAACGTGCAACGCAGGCCTGCAGGAAATATCACGAACAGATGAGAAAAATCTGTGCAGAGACTGTAGATTTTACTGCAAAAAGCAAAAATCACCAGCTAGGCTGAGCATTTCTTCAAAGAATGCATATCGCCCCACTAAGATCAAAAACAATGCAGTCAAAGCTGTTTTGTCAAACCTAAAAACCAGTTATGTCACCCTCAGAGTATGTGTTTTAAATGACTCTCAGCTACTACCACATCAAATTTTAGCTCAATATCTCTATAAATGACTGAGTTATAGCCATTTTTGTGTTGGCTAAGGTTGATTAGTTATGGCAGCCATCTTTAATTGGAATGACTCCAAAAATAAATCAGTTGTAGATGTACATCTAATCATTAACCTCTGAGAGTTTCACTAAAATCTGCCAAGTGGTTCGTGAGATATTTTGCTAACAGACAAACATTGTTGGCTCCAACAGTCGATGCTATGGTTTTCGGCAAAAATCTTGCACCTTGAGAAATGCTTGGAGTAAATATTGTGAATGACTCTCAGCTACTACCACGACAAATTCAAGCTCAATCTTTGTAAAATGGACGAAATTCTAGTAATTTTTGTGTTTTCCAAGGTGAGTCGGCTGTAATGACCATCTTGACTTGGGTTGGCTCCAAACATTAATCAGCTATAGATGTTTATCCAATAATTATTTCCTGCAAGTTTCATTAAGATGTGTCCATTGGTTCATGAGATATTTTGCTAACAGACACATGAACGAAAATATGTTTTGCCTTTTATTGCTGAGCGATAAGATTTCCTACTGAACAGTGAAGTAAACACAAAACAACCGTGTTTAATTCCGTTTCTATATAGCTACAGAAACGTGGACCAGACTGACTGTGGAGAACGTTTCAGGCAAAAAAAAAAAGAAAAAGAATTGAAGGAACTGCCTTTCTCCTTAAATTTTCCATTTAGCTCACCAGAAAGCTGCTCTTTTTTTCCCCCACGCTGAAGGAATGGGTTTTTGATCTGTGCAGAGCAGGAAAACTGATTCATTTGGTTTAAAAAAAAAAGTCTAAAAACTCTATTTGTTTGTTTTTCTCATATAAACCTATAGTTGTGCTTTAAAACTCTACATGCAGCAAGAGGTTAAAGTTGAAATATTTCATCTATTATGTGATCAAAGGGCGATAAGCCTGGCGGTTTAGCATTAATGAGAGCAGATGTCGTGTTTTGTCACCTGCTCTCACCTTCAGGCCCAGGCTGGACGTCGGTTCTTGTCTTCAGACCGGGTCTTCCTCTCATCTCGGAGGTCTGATTTTTTTTTTCCTCCTGAGCCTCTCCACACTGAAGGCAGCTGTGGCTGCTGGCTGAGCTCGGGCTGTGGGAGGCAGCGGCAGGCCAGCGGGGAGGAGCTCCAACATCTGGAGAAGAAGGAAAACTGGCCGGAGAACGGGGAGCAGAAACCTGCTGTTACCCTGTCTGCAGAAAGTGCTGTTTCAGTTCGATTAAACCTGAAGAAATTCAGAAAGGGTAAAAAGGAGCGGGTCGGAGGCACAGATTTAAAAAGACGGGACTGCTTTTGTTGAGTTTGAACCCTGCGGGCCTCTACTGATGTCAGGGCGGGTCTGAACATGTGGGAGGGAGTTCAGTCACTGCCTGAGCGGGTCAGAAAACCCTTCAAGTCAACCTCAGACCAGCTCCTTTTAACATCCGCGGCTCGCTTTGTTGTCAGCATTAGGTCTCCTTCAGTAAAAGTTTCTTAACTTGACAGAAAAACATTTAAATATGTGAAATAATTCAGCAGTCTAAAAGCATAAAACTGATTAAGATTATAAAGCTGAACAGCTACAAACTAACACAACAAATTAATTTAAGTAAACTCAACAAAAAGTAACTTTGAAGAATAAAAAGTGATAAAAATAGAGGCTTTGATGCATAAATCTGTGGTAAGATCTCTCTCAGACTCGGGTCCAGTCCGATGATCACTTTCTGGGAGTTTCCTTCCAGTGGGTGATGAGATATTTTGCTAACAGACAAACAGGGACGATACAAGCAAATGAGCTGCACCTGAATTGTTGGGGAGGACGCTCAGCTACTACCACACCAAATTTGAGCTTGTTATCCGTAAAGCTAAATGACTTGTAGCTATTTTTGTGTTTCGCTAAGGTTGCTTAGTTGTGGCGGCCATCTTGATTGGGGTTGACTCGTGACGTTAATCAGTTGTAGCTTACTTTCTGAGAGCTTCGTTAAAATCCGTCCAATGGCTCCTCCCTCCTTTGGCAGCGGGAGATAATTTACCACACAGCTCCTTAATCCGAGAGTTAAATTTATTTTATTAAAATGATCAAAATGAAACCGTCGGCATGAAGGTTTTGTTTTTGTAGTGTCATCTATTTAAATTTAATGCATTGGTTTGAATTAGCACATTAACGCTGAATACAGTACAGAAAAAAAACATTCCTCTTGAACTTTTCACATTTTGTCACGTTAAAAAAACACAAACTTCTAAGCCTTTTACTGGGATTTTTTTTATGAAAGACAAACACAAAGTGTTGCATATTTGTGAGGCAGGAGGAAAACATAAATAAAGCATAAAATAACACGTTAATTCGTATCCAGCCCCTTTACTCTCATACCCTGAACTAGAAGTCGCCGAATTAGTAAAACAGAGTCCACGTGTGTAATTTAATCTCATTATTAATCCAGTTGTTCTGTGAAGGCCTCAGAGACTCGTTACAGAACATTGGTGATCAAGCAGCACCATGAAGACCAAGGAACACGTCAGACAGGTGACAGACAGGGTTGTTGAGACGTAGCACAGTGAGGTATATCATTCTTCGAGCGGGGCAAAATCACTGTGTTAGGTCAGAATGGCGGCAATTAAATGGTATATAACAGAAAAATAGGTTTAGTGATAGTTAGTAGGCAACAGAATGAGTTTACGTCAGCCATCCAGTTATGATAAAACTGCTGGCCTTGTTGTGTCTTACTGATAAGCTTTGTTCAAAAAGGCACATTCAGACGGCTGCTGCTGCTTGGAGTTGTCTCATCCATGAGATTTTCTGCCTCATATTTCTTCCGTAATAAATTGGTAAATATAAACACGCTGGGTTTTCCCGTCTCCCCTATCTTTTTGCCTCAGGTGAAGCAGTCCCGGAGCTGAAATGCCGAATTAAAAAGATGCCAAACTGGTGGAGACGGCCCAGCCAACCAGCAGACTGTCTTACTCCCAGACTCGTGTCACCAGGAAAAAGTTACTCTGAGTTTACTCTGATCCCTGATTCAGTCGGTGAACAGCAGAAGAAAGTTGGGAGCTTCTTTCGTGCTTATTTCTGAAATGATGCCCTTCTTTATGCCACGGTAATTACACGTTACGGTCTGCTAAACCTCCAGTCATGCAAAGTCAGTATAATTATCTCCTTCCTCCAGTTTTGCTTCTTATTTCTTAAAGGTTTTTGCTTTTCACGTTCAAAAATACGAGAGGTTTTGAGTTGCATTGAAAGGTTTTTCCCTGGTTTGTGCAGCAGAGGGATGAAGATCAACAGAGCAGGAGAGGAACCGGAATCCCACCGGCGTCCTGGACAGAGGGGTCTTTCTTCTCCTCGGATCCCCCCACGGTTCTCCCCTACAGGCCGCAGTTTGTCAGCCAATCCGCCCGCCATTTGCTGAGGAAATGTTCACTTAGCGCAGGAAGTCTGAGGTTTCACCCCGTCCGTTTGATTTCAGCTGTTACCCAAACAGCACCGGGGTTAGGAGTCGGGTCAGAACAACATAGGTGGGAACTAAACCCAGAGGAGCCGAGAAACCTCATTTCACCTGTGTTACACATTCATGTGAGCAGCAAAAAAGCTTCAAGTTAATACTCTTATTCACCTGATTTTATCTTGGATAAAATTGGACTTAAAACCATTAGATCACATTAATGAAGTCAGGCCTCTTTTAGCCCCTTAGCTACAATTATTAAGGATGCTAATGTGTAAGCATAACTACCTTGGATCTTTGTTGCACAGCTTTGAAATAAAACGTGCAAATTCTACACCAAAACGTGTCGCTCAATCAGGAGTTTTAGTAGCGGCACGTCGAATGTCGTAGAAAAAAAATTCACCAAAAAGAAAAACTGCGAGAACAAAAGACGCAGCCGACTTCGGAGCTCTGCAGCTCAGGGAAACTTCACAGCAGAAACGTCGTTTAAAGTTTAAACGTGTCACAGAAAGTTGGACTTTATGTGTCTGAGCTGGCATTTTGATATCTTTTAAGGGTTTTACACAATTCTGGTTTAGGTTTTTTGATTTTTACAGATTTTTTTTCCAGTGTTCAACTGACAATTGACGAACTTTTGAGATGTTTTAAGTTTTTAATCTCTTACTCTCACAACATTTTTTTGGTTCCTATACAAATTATACATTAAAACACAGGGATTTTTGTCTTCTTTAATCCAGTGTGTCTCTCACTGCTGTAGGGTTTACAGTTTCTCTCAAATCCCTCCAGAATACAGGGAAAGGTTTACGTAGATCGACTTGTATTTTAGCACAGATCAGAAAGTGAAGTGTCTTTTTACCTTGTCATAACTTCTGCATAAAACACTGCAGAAACCTAAAACTTCAGTTGCTGAATTGTGAGACTCTTCTGCCGCACACGGTTTAAGAATTTTTAAGATCTGACTTATAGTTTTCACACAGCAACCGTTTGTTTGAGGCTTACTTTTCAGTCTGCTTTTGTCTGCCCCTCATTAACTTGGCCTCACGAAGGCAATAAGGCTGTGAGATCAAATTAAATGGCTTAAATGATTGCTAATGACTCATTTCCACCATTACTGTCCAAAAAAATAAACATAATAGTCATATATTATTAACTTAGTAGTTTCATAGTTAATAATGCGTTATCACTTTGCTACCAGCAAAGTTTCTTTACCTAAACTGGAAAAATCTAAGCTGATATTTTGTTGGTTTGAAGCTGAAAAGTTGGGGAAGCTTTAAACTGGTCATAGTAATAATAATGCTCCACCGGATGAAGCAAACGTCACATCTTTCCTTTAAAAAGTTTACCAAGGAGATCAGTAAATAGACCGATCCCGCTGCACCATTAATGTGAAGTTCCTCTGTTGTCCTGCTGGGGAAGTCGGGAGCAGAAACCTTACTGCAGTTTCTTCTTGGCCATCTGGGCCAGCTCCCTGGCTTTCCTCCTCTTCAGCTTCTTTTTGAGGAGGAGCAAGTCGATGTAGACGATGTGATCCAACACTGCGGAGGCGCAGAGGAGTCCGCCGTGTAGAGCGCCTGCGATCCCACAGCTGAACACATCCTGACCTGGAAACGACACGTCAGAGACGCAAGCATTAGAGCAAAAACTGAAGATTCTGGTATAAAATCAAAACACTGCAGCTACATTCTCACATGCGAAAGGCTTAGAAACTCTCCTTCCTTAAATGTAAAAGAATCTGAGCACTTCAGAGAGATTTCTGTGCCTGTGGCAGCTGCAAATATCTGATCATGGCGTCTCCTTGTGGCTGATTTTTTCCCCTACCTGAGATGTAGAGGTTTTTAACGGGTGTGCTGCACCGGTTCTTGGCTACGGCCTCAGCGTAGAACCGCTCCAGGTTGTGTTCAGCGGAGTACATGGCTCCACGCTGAGATCCCAGGTAGTGCATGTTGGTCAGAGGGGTCGCCACGTCCTGGAAGACCAGCTGAAGAACCGGCCAAACAGAAAAGGTCAACGCTGAGGGCTGAACGACAGCTGAAGTTTGTTAAAGAAGCTGAAACTAAGCTGAAAAAGCTAAACCAATCAGAACAAAAGCAAACAAAAGTTAAAAGCCTAAATCAGCAAAATAGTAGCTAAAAGCTAAAATTAGCTAAACAGTATCTAAATGTAAACTCAGCATAATGGCAGCTAAAAGTAAAAAAAAGCAAAACGGTGAATAAAAGCTGAAATTAGCAGAACAGTAGCTAAATGTTAAAATTAGTGTAGTTTCAGCTAAAAGCCTAAACCAGCAAAATAGTAGCTAAACGCTAAAATTAGCTAAACAGTACCTAAATGTAAAACCAGCATAATCGCAGCTAAAAGAAAAAAAAAAAAAAAAAAAAAAAAAAAAAAAAGGCAAAACAGTGATTAAAAGCAGTGGCTAAAAGTAAAACGGTAGCTAAAAGCCAAAACTACCAACACAGTAATTAAAAGTATAAATTAGCAGAACAGTAGCTAAAAGTTAAAACCAGCATATTGTCAGCTAAAACATAAAATTAGCAAAACAGTAATTCAAATTCAAAGCTAAAGCTAAAGTAGCTAAAAGCTTAAAATTAAATAAGTATGTTAAAGTAGATTACTAAAAGCTCAATTTTTCTATGATTTAATGAGTTCTTAATGTATTTCGATGAGGAAAAAGATGTAAATAAATGTAAGGTAAGTATTTTAAAATCTATAACAGTTCCAGAAACCAAAAGTTATGGCTGTGATTTATTTAACGAGCTGAATATTTTAATCCAGGAAGTAGTTACAGCCCCCAAAAAAACCTATAGAAGAATCTATAAACAGGAAAACAACAACATGAACTCATCATTTATACAAGTACTGCGCACATCTGAAACAGAAGCTTAAACAACATAAATATAAAAGTTTTAGTTGATTTTTTAAATTTCTTTGTCACCCTCTGGGGCAGATGTTGACAGATGTTACCTTGTCTTTGATTTTCGGGAACACGGTGCAGGCCCAGGCGAACAGGTTCTCAGCAAATCTCGATTTGTAGTCCAAGTACTCGTCCCCCCTTTTGCGCACCGTGGTGTCCGTCCACTCTTCAAACCACTCGTACTTCACCATGGTCAGGATGGTCATGCAGGATTTCCCTGAAAGGGTCAAACAACGTCAGTTTTGAATCAGATCCAGTCTCCTTTGATTTGTTTAATTTCTGTCTTTGTCGTGAGCAGTAAGACAAAGCGTTTGTGTGTACCCGGGTGCCTCAGCTTGGCCTCGGGGTCTTTGGCGGATGGAACTGTGATGAACATCATGGGGACATTATCTGGTGCTTCCTCTTTACTCAAAGCAAAGAACTCCTCCATCCTGACAAAAAACAGCGAGGACATTTATTATTCACACAAAATGAGCGATAAAAGGAAAAGTCGTGGTTTTAGTTCCATCCTTATACAGCTGATAAACACTCCTCATACACGTCAAGGATAAGGGAGACCTTTGAGGACCAAAATGTTCATATTTTGAAGACGGATGGTTTGAGAGAGACGTGAAAGAAGCCATATATATCAAACAGAGGAAAAGGTCTCACCTAAAATTGAGCGTTAAACCTGATCCCCAGTCAGTTTTACTCTAATCAAGACCTTCATTCATGTGACAATAATGGTCCATTTGTAAATCAGACAAAAAAAGACCCTAATGACCCTCTATTGTGAGGAGAGTGAGTTCATCTGCAGGTGAATCCAGCTTTAAGAGCTCGAATTTCACAGTTTCTGCTTTTTGAACTGATAAAGCTCCTTTGATGAGAAGCCAAACATCTTCAGCTACAGAACAGAAATCCAGTTGTTTTTGTCTTTTAACCTTTTTTGGATTTACAACGTCCTGGACGACTGAGAAGCTACATCAGCTCCTTATACAACAGCACCCCCTTGTGGTTGTTAAATGACGGTGTAGATTCTCTGTCATCCAGGACAAGGTAAATCCAAAAAAGGTTAAAAAAAAACAACAAAAACAACGATTTCTGTTCTGTCACTGCAGATGTTTTGCTTCTTATCCGAGGAGCTTTACCAGTTGTGAAATGACGTTCCTGTGCTCAGCTTCGTACTTACGATTTGTCCATGTCGTTGTCTTTGAACAGCCAGAAGTTGGTGGACACAAGGCCCAGTTCCTCCTCGGTCCCATCGAAACCGCAGAAGACCAAGAACGATCCTCTGCCGTGTTTCATCGTGCTCAGTCTTTTTTGAACATCTACGATGAAAGGTTGGCGTTACTGACCCAGCGGGACGCCCTTCAGCTCCACCTCCACGTCAGGCAGGTACTCACCCCGTCTGGCCCGGATCTCAGGTGGGAGAAGCTTCTGGAAGGTGGTGAAGACGCCGCAGTTGGAAACCACCACAGGTGCGTGGAGCTCCACCTCCTCCTGACCCTTCCTTACCTTCACACCTGCCACACAGAAAGTCTCACCATCTCAGCCTTTATTGGGGCAGTTCAGAAAACTTAGGAACAGTTATTATCTTACCTGTTGCAGATGGCTCTTTGAACAGCCTAATTTTGGATAAAATTGATTTTTTTTATCTGTTTGCAGCTGTTTTAAAACAGCTGCAATCCCAAAAATGTCATAGCAGTTCATGCAAACACTGTTTAATAAACCTCGGTTATCGCCCGCCGCCATGACAGGCATGCAGTCTGTGTTTGTTTGTCTGCCTGTTAGCAAAATATCTCTTGAACCACTGGATGGATTTGACTGAAACTTATGTGTACGTCTACAGCTGATTAACCTTTGGAGTCAGTTAAGCTGGCTTCTACCGCTAATCAACAATAGCTAACACAGAAAACAAGGCAAAAAAGTCAGGTAATTTTACAGATGTTAAGCTAAAATTTGGTGTGGTGGTAGCTGAGAGTCATCCCCAACACATACTCTGAGTCCTAACAAATCGGGCAAGCTTTTGTTCAAAATGCTGCCATGAAAGGAATGCTAGGACTTTAATTTCCAAACAACATTCAAAGGTTGTTTTTGTTTTACAAGGGCAGTTAGCAGCAGCTAGCTGTAGCACTTCCTGTAGGAAGATCTTAATATTTCTGCTAAAATAACCATTTAATGAGAAACTGGTGGCAGTGTAAAGGTTTTCATGAGGTGTCATCTCGCCAGTTCAGTCAGAATTAAACTCCAACTCTTCATACTGAGGCTGATCACGGAGACATCCACAACAGGTGAGATAATGATTACTCATAACCTGAGAACCACCACTTTAAAGGAGACAAACTAATCCTCTAACAGGTTTTAATTCTCACCATAAGCCGCTCCCTTCTCGTTAACCAGGATCTGGGAGACCGGAGCTCGGACGAGGCAGTTCCCTCCGTGTTTCTGAATGGTGCGGATGATGTGGAAAGCGATCTCGCTGGCGCCTCCTTTAGGGTAGTAGGCGCCTCGTTTGTAGTGATGGATCAGGAGGGCGTTGATCAGAACACTGGATTCCTTCGGAGGAACTCCTACATGTGATGAGAGTATTACTTTAGTTTTGATCCAATGAAGGCTCAAACAGATTTTATCGTTTCTGTCAGGGTTTGAGTGGATGTTGGACCTGTTGAAGACCCACCATAGAATAAGTAAGAAAAGAGGATTTGCAGATCCTTGTTTTTGGTCAAAGTGTTCATGTATTCTGTTGCACATGTGCCGGAGAGGCGGAAAACTGGAGAGACGAGATCTGCGATTCCCGATTTCAGCAGGAACAATGAGACCCACTGAGGGATCAGCTTCAGAGTCGCCAAATAATGAGTCTTCTTCGCTGAAATCTGTCGAGTTAAAGAAAATGATAAATCTACGGGCAGTTAGGGTTGATGTTAGGCTGATAATAAATACCTTCATGATTTTGAAGAAAGTCTCAATGGCCTCCTCCTCAGCAGGGAACTGTTTTATTAGGTGGGTTTTCATCTCAGTTTTCCCAGAGAAGATGGTGTACTCCCGTTTCTCGTCACCCAGGCCGATTTGGATGGTGTCGAAGTGCTGATGGAGCTTCTGAAACTCCAGCTGGCCCTCGGTGATCTGATCGAAGGCGATTCGTAGCAGACTGTTCTCATGGACCTGACCGATGTAGTGAAGACCTGAAGACAAAGGAGAGGGTGTTAAACATCTGTTTCATTTAAAAAAACATGCAAAATTAGGTTTTTACAACTTTCAGTAAAAAAAACATAAAAAACTTACTACTATACAACATAAATAACTTAAAAATACTATATTTGTCATGAGAAGTAGCTATTTTATTATAATTTGTTTGTTCCTGCTGTAAAATAAACAATAATGATCAATAAATGTAACATTTGTTCAAATTCTGTGCCTCTATGTGTTCCCGCTTTTTTTATAAATGGCGTTAGTTGTTACTTGTGCAAATATTTTTTTGCAAACGAAACATATTATGAAAAATTAACAAAGACTGTTTTGTGTTTGAATAAATTAAATGGTGCAATTAAGCAAATACAGCTAAATTTGTCAGGTAATTGTCGAGGCTGCTGACAGAAAATAAGTTAATTTTTTTTGTTTAGTTCACATTTTAATAAAATTCAAACCAAATAAACTACGAGAAAATAATCTGTAGCTACAGTTGGTTGCAAAAACAGATTAACAAACAAACGGGCTTTTCTTATATTGCATGAATCACAATGATTTAATGAAAGTATATTCCTGGTTAAAAAAAAGGAGAACACCTTGCTATAATTCAGGGTTTTTAGATATTTAGACATAATTAAAATATCATCTGGTTTATTAGGTTTTAAATGAGGTAAATACAACTTTAGATCTCACAACGTGGTTAATCTAACATTAAACCAACATATTATGTAAAACAGTGTTTGAAAAACCAAGAAGACATTTAAAGGGTTGATGACTTGAAATAATCATGATCTGTATAAACTTTTCATCATACTGGAGGTTTTGTCTCCATGTTTTACTTAAAATTTTCCAGTTATCTGTTTGCATAAAACTCATACAGCATGTAGGTTTAACGACCTGAAGGATTTTAATTTTCAACCTTTCTGTTGTGAATTGGCGGCTGTGTTTGGGGTCTTTTTCTTCTCGTTTTGACGCATTTTTGGCCAAATCTCTCGGACAGATGGCCTCTAAAATACTTAAAAAACACAGTCACCTCAATGACTGCAAACCCAAATCATCACCCTTCCACCACCGTGCTCAACAGTTGGTCTGAGGTTTTTGTTTATGATGAGAAGCACTTTTAACAGCGATGTGATTGTGTGACACAAACAAATTGAAACACCTGAAAGATGTTTTTTATTTATTATTCTATTTGCTGGTGTTCTCTCAGTGTCAGAGAATTAAAATATGACTGACTATTCTTACCAACAAGCTGATTTAAATAAAAAACATCCTCACCGACGTCAAACTCGAAGCCTTTCTCTATGTAGGTGTGGCAGCAGCCTCCGGCCTGGTCGTGCTGCTCCAGAATCAGGACTTTCTTTCCTGCTTTGGCCAGCGTGGCTCCAGCTGTCAGTCCGCCGATCCCACTGCCGATCACAATCACGTCCAGGTTCTGGGGGACTTTATCAGCACTGAAACCTGGACAGAAACACACGGGGACGCTGGAAATGAATGCATTCGCTCCACTGCATGTTGTCATAAAGCTGTGATGCCATTAGGTGTTAAAACTGAGAGCTTAACATGTTTTACATGCTGAAAATGTGTTATTTAACAGTCTTAAGGTTGCAGTCCACACCTTTCCGGTCCATAAATACTGAACAAAAGCCCAAATATGAGATCTGTCCGCAGTAAACATAGATTAAGACGCTATCACAATCTTTAAATTGTAATTTAATTTAGATAAAGCACACACGAAGGAAAACTAATTGGACTTCTGCTTATTTAGGTCTGATCTCCGATGGCTTTTATGGAACAGCAAACAGATAAAAAAAGGAAAAGGATCAGTACAAAAATAGCTGCAGGGGACTTTTAATGAAGAACATGAAGGGGACTTTTAATTAAGATTGCTTAAAAACTGTACAAGCCAGGAAAAAATAGCTTTAAATTTGGGTAAAGAAAATCCACATTTATGCGAAGTTATTAAAACCAAATAATTAGTTTTACAGATGTAATCCCCCAAACTGCAGGGACTGCTGGGGTTTATAAAGGAAAATTAATGTTTGTTGGAATTTCAGACAGTAGCTTATTACTGTTTATTAAAAAAATGATCAACCTGTGTCTTGTTGCACAGCTTTGAGTTAAAACATTCAAATAAAGCATCGAAACGTGTGGCTCGATCTGATAAAGTGTGCAAAAAAACTGACTCACACTTTACAGTAAAAACATCATTCAAAGTTTTAAACGGGTCACAGAAAATTGGACTTTACTTGGATGAACTAACAATTTGACACCTTTTACGGTTTTCACACATTCACAGTTTAAGTTTTAGGATTTTTATTTATTGTTGATGATGTCACACCAACTTTAGAGTCATCCTAAAATTTGAACCCTATTGCAAACAAATTGTTTACAAATTATTCATCAAAACGTAGCAGTTTTTGTCTTCTTTCATCCAACATGGCTTTTATTTCTGTAGGACTTTTGGTTTTCTTTCAAATCATTCCAGAGTGCAGAGACCGTACATCCAAATTTCCAGTCTTCAGTTATATTTTAGCTCAAAATGCTTTCCGTACAATTAGAATAAAATACAGTAAAAACATAAAATTCCCATTTGTGACTATCAGAGTCTTCTGCTGCTCACGGTTCAAAACATTTTAAGATATTACTTGTAGTTTTTAACCTAGCAACTATGTGTTTGAGGCTTACTTTTCAGTCTGCAATTGTTTGAAGCCATGCACCTGCGAGCTTTTCATCCGCATCAGATTTACCTTGCTTGATGACTTTGTCCCTCTTCTTCTGATCGAACTCGCGAGGACCCGGGGGCCTCACCGACTCCAGCGAGAAAGGACTTGCTTTCCCAAACAGGTACCAGTAGGTGCCACCAGCCCAAACGACCAACAAGACCAGGATGATCAAGAGCCACATTTTTAAAAGAAATAAAATGAAATCAAATGACTGTTTCTGTGGCAGTCGTCTCAGCTGTGATCGTTCTGAATCTCAGAATGCTCCTTTTTATTGAGCTGCTGTGCCAAAGGTCTGACTTTCATGGCCGTGGCATTAATATGTAACGCTATCTGTAAAGAGGAGCAGTAAAGATAAATGAGCGAAACACCCACTTTTCTCGTGATGACGGAACTAAAGATTATCGCTGCACAAACCATACGAAACACAGTTAGTTTTCTGTTTGTATCTCCACCTACGCTGACCTCACTGGCGCATGATTTATAAAAGATTTTTTGTTTTTCACCAAACTGCTGATGCAGACTGTGACGGGCACGTCATGAGATCTGAGAAGAGCTTTGACCGTATCCTGCTATGCAGATAAAGTTTGTGGTCATATTGACCTATCTCTGATAGTGTGACGCTTCTGAAACTTCCAGAGGTCCACCCTGCCTCCTCAGATGGTGGTCAGGTCTTACAAGCACTTGGGTCTGGTGCTGGACCACAAGCTGGACCGGTCTGAGAACTCTGACCTGCTGTGGAAACGGCTGGCATCCTTTAACCTCTGCAAGTTTGCTAGCTGTCAAACACGCCACACCACACAGAGACCTCTGCTGATTTTACTAACAAAGTTCAACATTTGAAGCTAGCTCCTTGTATCTTTTGATGTCACTTCTCTTTTCACCTGCGTACCCACATCAGAAATAGTGGAAACCGTCAGAAAACGACTCCTACAAGACCATGACTTAAACAGCAGGACCAACTTCACCCCAGACCAGATCTGCATCCTGCTGGACCTCTGCCTTTCCATCACTTATTTCAAGCATAATGACAGTTTTTACAGACAGAAGCTTGGCTGTGCCATGGGATCTCCAGTGTCACCGACTGTAGCCGATCTCTACATGGAGGAAGTGGAACAAAAAAGCCCTGAACTCCTTTGAGGGAGCTACACCGAGCCATTGGTTCAGATATGTGGACGATACCCGGGTGAATCCAAGCTAAAGAAGTAGAAATGTTCACCAGACACTTCAACTCTGTTGACAACCAGAGAAGATGCTAACGACTACTAGCTGCCTGTTTTGGACTGTTTGGTTCACATGGAAACATTAAGGTCTACAGCAGTGGTGTCCAATCCTGGTCCTCAGGGCCGCCATCCTGCAGGTTTTACTTGTTCCTCTGCTCCAACACCTGGTTTGAATCAATGGGTGATTAACAGGCTTCTGCAGAACATGAAGAGGTGATTTAACCACTGAATCAGGTGTGTTGGAGCAGAGAAACAAGAAAAACATGCAGGATAGTGGCCCTCGAGGACCAGGATTGGAGACCCCTGGTCCACAGGAAACCAACCCACACAGATCAGTACCTTCTGTTGGACTCTCGCCTCCACATCATCAGAGCTCTACAGCATCGGGCTGAACACAAAGACAGAAGGGAAGCAAACATGTGGATGACCTAACTGCGCTTTTGTCAAATCAGCGAGGAAATCTAGAAAACACAACGCTGAACAGAACAAGGAGAAGAAGAGACGGAACAAACATCGTCATCCTTTATGTTGAGGGAGCATCTGAGAAACTCGGAAGGATTTTCTCCAAACACAACATCCTGGTACAGGTTGGTCCATCCTAAGGACACAAACTGAGGAACAGAGGAAAGTTCAGACCTCTATATTGGAGAAACCAAACAGCTTCTCCACAGACGCATGACTCAACACAGGAGAGCCACCTCCTCAGAACAAGACAGCTGTTCACCTACACCTTAAGGATAAGGGACACTCCTTTGAGGACCAAACTGTTCATATTTTGGACTGAGAAGATTTGAGAGGGGGGTGAAGAAAGTCAAACGAAAGGTCAGTTTTACTCTAATCAACACCCTTTTTTGGTTTTATAGATATCCACGTCAAAGGTAAAGGCTTCAAGACCATCTCCCTGCAGCTTCATGTTCCTCTGACTACAACAGCCAATATTATTAAACAGTATAAAGTTCATGGGGCTGCACAACTCAGGCGTATCAGATGGATGGTAAAACAAAGGCTCCATGGAAGAAGACCCAGGAGGGAAATTCCCTGAAAGGAATTCCCTAAAATATTGCTGACGAACCCCAAAGTTCCCAGGACCGATGGGACAAAATTAGAGCGTTTTGGCTGCAGCCACATCAGTTTATTTTATTGATTATTGCAGAAGGAAACCAGCAAATCCATCCACGTTTGTAAATTAATCATGAAACGGCTCTTATCTGATAAGGCAATTAAGATAATTTACTTATCGCAGCTCTTTAGTGCCCTGTTTTATGTCTTTACACGCCTGCAGCTGATTGAAATCACTGAGTTTCAAAATTCAGGTCAGACTCTTTGTCCTTTAGGAACCAAGAAATGCAAACTGTAAAACACTTATATAACTAATCCTCTCCTATCTGCAGACAGTGAACTTTAACCCTCCTGAAGCCCTCAGAAGAGAGCGAGAGAGAGATAGACTTAAAGAAACCCTCGTAACTTTGGGTCAGTTTGACCCGAACACCATTTAATGTTGTGTTATCTTCATTATGGCAGAGATTTCTTACCCTGTTATCATTTCCTCGTGTCTGTGAATGAACTTTACACTAAGATTAGATAATTTCTATTTTTTTCCTTGACTTTAAGTTGCAGAATCTGCAGCCAGAGATACAATAAAACAAAACAAACTACAAACTTGTAGGCCGAGCCTGTGGAAACTGATAGTTTTGTGTTTTTGCCTGGAAGAAAAGCACTTTAGAACCAAAATAATGACTCTATAAAGGCTCTTTCTGATGCCAGCTTTTTGTTTCTAACATTAGTTTATTATTATTTTACAGCTCAGAAAGGCTGCTGTGAAAAAAGTCTTAAAGTTTTAATAATTTCCTGGATAACTTTTACAAAAGAAAAGCTCAACAGTAGAATAACTTTTGCAAATAATATCCTGAACTTTTTTCTTTTAATCCACCACAAAGATTCAGGATTCAAATGTAAACTTTAACTACAATAAAAGCTAATTAAGAACAAATAAACCAACAAAAATTCTTTCATTTCCTTTATTTTATTGTGGACAATATTATCTGTGTACGACCAGGTTTTGTATATTAAGACACGGTTCAAAACACACAAAATTGCTGAATCAGCAGGAAGTTATTTGAATTTTTTGCCATTTCTTTCTTTCTTACATTTCTCTCCCGTAGGCCCTGATGAGCTCTTCAGGTCCTGGGATGAACATTTGAACATTTATTTTTCTTTTTTTAGATTATGAAATTAATGTAAAAAATAGATTTTATCTGTTATTTGTTTTTATATCTGTAAAATCCACTTTTTAAAGGACAAGTATGCTTAAAAAACTAATCAGCTTCACCAGTTATAGTTCTTTATTTCATCACTGCAATTATGAAGTCTATTATTTTATTCAGTGAGGATGATTTCTTCACTAAAGCAGAAATTAAACACATTTACAATCTTAAATGTGTTTTCCTTTAATGCCTAAAATGTTGTTTTGTGTCATTTTGCTGCCTGTTTATTAAGTCTAAAAACATAAACATATTCTCTGATCATTCCTCTTTTATTTTCTGTCGAAATGCAAACGAAACATGCACTTTAAAAGCTGCAGACTCACCATTAGCCTTGTTCCAAATGCTGCAGGAGTTAGGTTTATTGGCTGCAGGATGATGCTATAATTGGATGGAGAGCTCAGAGCAGAAGCCGAGATGCGGAGTGGAGCTTAAAGAGTTTAATACAGGAAGCAGCTCTGTGTCAACAAGCCTGTCTGACCAGCAAATCCTATTAAGATTAAACTCCCCTTGACTTTGCCTTGCTTTTGCAAATGAAACAATCAGTTAAAAATGAGCTGGAAGCCAGAAATCAAAGCAGACGGGTCAGGTTTGAACGTCTATTTGCATTTATTTACAGGTTAAAACACGACTACACACAGTCTTCAGGCTGTTATTACGCATCTCCGCTTTGTTTCGTTTAACCCACAAAAGCTCTACGAGAACGTAACATGAACTTAAGCAGCTCTGATACAAAAAAAAAAGTCAAATCAAATAATGAGGCTTTCCTCTTTATGTGCTATGTTAATATACAGCCTCCTTTGTCTCCCTTGTAGGGGTTCTTGTCATCTGAAACGCCCTTGATCAGCTGGTCGTTTGGCGACAGTCCTTCGACAAAAGCAATAGTTTCCGTGCAGTTTGCACTCACCTGTCCAAGAGGAAGACAAGCAGGTGGTTTAAAACTTATGATGCAACATAACATGAGCCACTTTGGTTTAATTTAAAAAGGACAAACAGCAGCTGATGCTGTGTAAAAGCAAACAGACTTACCGGGGTTCTTGGTGTGCTGACTTCCTTTTTCAACTGGTCCAGCTCCATCTTCAGGATTTCTTTATCTGACATATCCCGAGCCATCCTGACTGTAAGAGGAGGTCATGTGTCAAACTTCAACAACATGCAGGTTTTTCCTTTTTTTTTAGATGTGTTCTAAAGCCAAGGTGTCAAACTCCAGGCTTCGAGGGCCGCTGTCCTGGAGGTTTTAGGTTTTTCTGCTCCAACACACCTGATTCAAACGGTTTAATCACCTCCTCACCAAATCATCAGGTTCTCCAGGAGCACGGCAACAAGTCATCCATTTAAACCAGGTGTTTTAAAGCAAGAACACGTCTAAAACATGCAGGAGAGCGGCCCCCGAGGAATGGCGTTTGACACCTGTGTTCTAAAGTCTCAGTCCAGCGAAGACAAATGCCTGAAACAATGTTTTTACCTGTTGAATGGCGGGACCCCCAACGATCAGAGAGATGTGTGGCTTCCTCTCGCCTGGCTGCTTCTCCTCCTCTGACAGATCTGTGTCATCCCACAGCTGATCCTTTTGGCTGAGGTCGCCACCGGATTGCACCTGATGTCACCAATCCCCTCTGATGGGATTAAACAATCAGGGAGTTTAACCCCCGAACAGGAAGCAGATTCTGACAATCTGTGTGGTGAAACAATGAGGTTTGAATGGTGGCGGTTTTTAAGCACGACGTCGTCTGATTGTGCAAACGTGAATCTCTTACAAACACGCAAGATGAAGTGATTCATTTTACCTGAGTTTTAACTTTAATGTTAGAGGAGGAAATTGCCAGAAAACCAAAGTTCTGTTAATTTCCCATAACACAAAAAATAAAAGATTAAAAGATGTGCTAACAATACATGTTGGGAATGACTATTTGCTACTACAACACCACATTTAGCTCAATAACTGTATATTAAGGTTAAGGTTGTGGCATTCATCTTGAATTGGGTTAATGACTTGTACACGTACATCCAATGATTACTTTCTAACAATTTTGTTAAAATCAATCCAGTGGTGCATGAGATATTTTGCTAACAGACAGACAGGATTGTCACCAACATTCAGTTCCAAAGGTTTAAGCAAAAGAGTACATGTTGCGGATGATATTCGGCTACTTTCACACCAAGTTTTAGCTTCATATCTGTAAAACTGACTGAGTTACAGCCATTTTTGTCTTTCTAAAGGTCAGTTAGCTGTGGTGGCCATCTTTAAATAGATTGACTCCAAAAGTTAATCAGTTATAGATGTGCACCTAGTGATTGCTTTCTGAAAGTTTCATTAAAATCCGTCTCGTGGTCCATGAGATATTTTGCTAACAAACAGACAGACTTGACTCTAATAGTTGATGGTAACGTTTTAAAAACAGTTCTCGTATGATCAGTTAGAGCTCAGAGTAAACGTTGGAGATGACCTTCAGCTGCTACTACACCGAACTTTAGCTCAGTGTCTGTAAAACTGACTGAGTTACAGATATTTTGTGTTTGCTAAGTTTGCTTAGCTGTAGCAGCCATCTTGAATTGGGATGACTCTAACAGGGAATCAGATGTAGATTTGCACCCAGTGACTAATGTCCCAAAGTTTCATTTAAATCTGTTCTTTGTTTGAGGGGATATTTTGCTAACAGTACAGATAATTGAGCAGGCTGCGCTGTAGCACACACTGATATTCGAATTTAAGCTTGATTTTTACTTTATTTGGGAGAAACTGATTAGGTTTTCTATTCTCTTTGCACTTAAAAACTCACTTTAATCTGTGCTCTTTCTCCAAAACAACTGGTGCTGTTCAAAAAGGTTAAAAAGGTTTGCTCGCATATAAATTTCATGACTTCAGGTCATTCAAACATCACCTCTGTTTGACATTCGATGTGGGAAATGAGCTCAGCCTTCTGCAGGACTCACACTAAGCCATTTTCAGGATCTGGGTTAGTGCTGGAGATTAACCTGAGACACGTCAGCGTGGATTAACAGTGTGGAGGTGAGCGTCACTGAGCACATATTAGCATCGTTTTTATTTTAAAACTGTTTACTGTTTACAAAAAAAACTGTCTCATTGTCACTGATGTGCTTGAGATTCCCTTTAAAGTTTCTGGTCAATAAATTATCACAAGAAAGAAAATAATCAAATAAAAACAGTGATATATTTGACAGTCTTTTTCTTTTTAAACAAAAGTAATACAGAAGAAAACAACTGTGTCCTTTTTAAGCATATTATAATAAAATGGTACTTGCTATTGTATAGAGGTTAACTAAAAATAGATGCTTCAAATTTGCAATAAAAACCTCCCAATCTCAACTAATCAACCTATCTCACTGCTGTTCCTCAGTAATAATTGTTTATTTTTTATTCACTTGCTTTTATTTCACTTTTTCACATATTTTTTTAATAAATCATGTTTTGTGACGTATTCATTTTTATGTTTTCATGTTAAACTTTTTATTTTTGTACAAATCTATGAGGAAGAGATTTTTTTTCTCCCATTTTGATGATTTGTGTAATTATAATTTTTGTCCACTAGATGGCGCAGAAGGACCGTTGATTGCCTTAGTCGAACCTACTGACTGGCTCAGCCAATAGGAGGACACGTTCACCCCGGAACTTAAAGCTTCCTTCAGAATAAGAGCTTCCCTTCAACCGTTTGAATGAAAAGTGCTTTCTCTGCGACGAGTAGACCGCCACGTGCTTTTATTTTGATACGAAGCGGTGTTTTATTTGTTTTTTTTTTACCGGAAGTTGAGCTGTCTGTTTCGTCGTTGGCGAGTAAAACGAGCTTCAACCATGGCGGGTCCCAGTAGAAAGCAGATGTTACGGTTTCTCAGCCAGCTTGGGGCGTTTATTTTGACCCGTTTCGGGTTCTGGAACTGCTTCAGCATGCTAATGCTCTTTGCTGAAAGAGCGGACTCAAAAAGGTAAAAAAAAGATAAAGTATTGCGTACTTTTAACAAGCTTCTAGCTAAAGTTAGCCACCAAGCTAACGGTAGCTCAGTCATTTTACGCGTCTAAATGATATAAATAACATTTTATTTCGACTGGTAACAGCTACACGTCGGCAGATGCAGTTAAATATTAAATATTACACATTAAGACAATGTTTACAAGCATTAAAATGGTCTATATTGCAATTTTACGAAGTTCAGTAAAAGAAATTCGCTGTTTTCAGTTAAGATAGCAGGTTATGTTTAGCCTATTCTCTGCTATATAGACTAATAAATCTTAGGCTGTCATTTCTAACAGCCTCATTTGTTCTTTTCTCCTCTGGTTGTGTGTTAATTTAGTCTGTGGGTGGTTTGTTCAAACTTGCACATCCACATCCCCAGACTTATCCTGTAATTATAGCTGCTCCGGGGGGAAAAGGAGGCTATTTTTAATACCTTCCTGCTCTTCTTACTTGACTTAGTTTCCCTTTATATCTACAGAATGAGAGCAGTTAGCTAAGTTGTTCATTTTTCATAATTATAATGATTATAGTGTAGTTCATTTTAACTAAAATGAGGATTTTTGGTTTACTTTTATGTGCTGTTTTTCAGAACCCCATTCTTTTCATAATTGTGCTCGTTACTTTAATTTTCTGGTTAAATTATGGGTTTAGTCTTGTATTGTTCTTTCGCCTCAAGAGAAAAATACAAAATGGTTACAGATACCTTCACAAAGATGTTTGTATAATGTACTGCTGTTCACTTAAATGCGATGTAATTACTTCATTATGAATAGTTTTTGTTATTTGAGCATTCTCTGGATTAAATAAAACTACTCATGATGACAAAAAAAGTACAAAACAATTCATAGTTTGGTGCTTTTTTCCGTAGAAAAGCACACTTTTCTTTGCACAATGCATACATATTGTAACAACCAC
Organism: Kryptolebias marmoratus; assembly: GCF_001649575.2. Lineage (NCBI taxonomy): Eukaryota > Metazoa > Chordata > Actinopteri > Cyprinodontiformes > Rivulidae > Kryptolebias > Kryptolebias marmoratus. The sequence goes on from NC_051446.1 coordinate 23,110,777, forward strand.
AAAGATAAACTTTAAATTGATAAATGAGTGATTAAATGTCTCAGGAAAGTTTGATTAGACAGTTTTTTTTTTCTCCTCCAGAAAGCCGGACATCCTCATACCGTATCTGTACGTGGACATGGCGGTGGCAGTCCTCTGCTCCAGCTTTATGTCCTTCGGCGTGAAGAGGAGGTGGTTCGCTCTGTGCGCCGCCGTTCAGCTGGCCGTCAGCACTTATGCATCCTATGTTGGAGAACAGGTGCATTATGGGGACTGGCTGAAGGTGAGTAACCCCCTTTGACTCACAGAACTGAGGACAGAACGGTGTTGATGTTTATAACGTTTCTGGTTCTAAACTTGTAGCTTAGAGGGACTCGAAAATTACATCAACATCAGGATTTTGTTGAGGTCAGAACTAAAGCTTAACTCATATTAACTCTTTATTTTTCACTCTTTATTTTAATTTCTGTGATTATAGTAGCAGTGTATTGTTAAAATACAAACATTGTGGTATACATTCAGTATATATTTTCACTGACTGCATTTTCAAATACTTTTTTTGGGACATACCTCCATGATTTCCTGTTCAGTTCAGCTCCAGATTTGTTTTACACCTCCTTTAGCCTTTATTTAGTTTGACTTTATAAGTGTTGCTGCACAAGACATAAACAAGTACCTATTTGGGTCAGAAAGAGGTTGAACTTCTGTAAGAATCAGATATGAATCCAATTTATAAATAAGTATAGAAAATATCTTGGATTCCTGTTGAAATATTAATCCAAAGCAGATCTGTGTCACAAATGAAGGTAAAACTTGTTGGCCACCACTGGAAGTCTGAAAATAGGCAGATTTGTTAGACTCTGTGGTTGAACCTTGTCGTGCTGCAGGTCCGGATGTACTCTAGAGCGCTGGCGATCATCGGGGGCTTCCTGGTTCTGTCCAGCGGCGCGGGAGAGATCTACAGACAGAAAGCACGCAGCAGATCCCTGCAGTCCACTGGGCAGATATTTCTGGGGATCTACCTTATCTGTGTGGTAAGAGCCATGTTTGGGACTGAAGTAGTTGCCATGAACTCCAGCTGAAACACAAATCCTGTAGTTTTCCTTTTGTTGTTGTCGTCTTGGATCTTGATGCTCATTAACTTTTATTTTGACAAAACAAACCGTGTAAAATCTGACAGATCAGCTTTTTTTTTTTGGCTTTAAGGAATGCATATCAGTTTACTCCCAACTAATCCGTGTGACAGTGGAGTCTAATCCTGGTCCTTGAGGGCCAACATCCTGCATGTTTTAGACGGTTCCTGCTCCAACACACCTGATTCAGTGGTTAATTCACCTCCTCAGGTTCTGCAGAAGCCTGTTAATCAAATAAAACATGCAGCATGGTGACCACCACTGATGTACGATGAGCCTGATTTACTGTTAATTTACCTGCAGTACCACATTCTGTCCACCAGGTGTACTCCCTGCAGCACAGCAAAGAGGACCGACAGGCCTATCTGAACCACATCGCCGGAGGGGAGATCACTCTGATGCTGATGGAGGTTCTGTTCGGAGTTCTGGCTCTGGCCTTCCTCTCCGGTTGTTACGTCCGCCTGGCGGCTCAGATCCTGGCCACCGTCCTTCCTCTGGTCGTTCTCCTCATCGACGGCAACATCAGTTACTGGCACAACAACTGCAAGGTGGAGTTCTGGAACCAGATGAAGCTGATAGGCCACAACGTGGGCATCTTCGGCGCCGTGTTGATTCTAGCCACTGACGGTTAAAAACCGATCACCAGGGAGAACTTTTCCGGACCGAGGATGAGATTGTTGGGGCTCTAATTTTGCTAAAAGCTGCTGTTGCCCGGCGACAACTCAGGATTCAAAACACTCCGAGCTCAGACGGTGGGACTCGAGGTTTTCTTCACCTGTCGGTCGGCAGCTTTGCTTCAGAAAGAAAAACCCAGGCTTCTGTTTTTTAACGCAAATGTCTTTATTTATTTGATGTCATGTTTACATGCTCTGATACTACAATCATGCTGACAACTTTTACAATGGAAACACGTTGCTAATAAACAGACGAGTTGGTTTTAATGTGTACATACGCGACAGGTTTTTAATAAATTCAGAGAACTCTGCGTTTGTATCTTCTGTTGAAGTAAAATGTACGATCATCTGGGAGAGTATTTCACTTCAGCCTTTCACCCAGACAGCAAAAGATTTATATTTTCTGTTAACACAACATTTCAAGACCAAGAAAATGGTTTTATATTGTAATAAATATCTTTGTGTATTTCTAACTTTTCATTTTTGCTTCTTTGTGATCTTTTAGTCTTTAAAAGTTTGTCTCAGGACTTCCTTTCTGTCCTTACTCCATTTTATGCAGCAAAATGGTTTAATCTTTGGTATTTTTCATCAATTCAGCAATAAAACACTGTCAGTGTTTTGAGTTAAGTCACCTAAACAAATACCATTCCAGTGAAAAAGCAGCCAAAGATCACAAAAAAGCTGAAGGATGACTCGAGACTTTTGCACAGAACTGTAGTTCAGCTCAATCAGGTGATCTGTCAGCAGGTACCCACCATCGTCCAGGTGACGTGTTCACTGCTCTTTGTCCCATTTCTTCTGAAGAGCGATCCATTCCATTTTCCACCAGCGCCTGGTCCCGAGTCGGCCTCAGGACCGGTTCTGTCATTTCTCCTGAGCCTCCGCGTCACTCGCAGCTTGCTTGTTCTTGCGGTTGCGTTCTGCTTTGACCAGTGCCCCGACCACGGCCAGCATCACGGTGATGGTGATGACGAGCACCGAGGCCGTCTCGGCCATGCACAGCTGGCTGTCCATGGAGGACAGGGGGCTGTCGGCCTGCTGAGGAGGGGCGTGGCAGACGATGTCCTGGTAGTCCTCCACGTGCAGGTGTCGGACGTGCTGGATCTTCCCGAAGACGCGCTGCAGGTCGCAGTCACACATCCAGGGGTTGAGGGACATCTGCAGGTGGGTGCTGGTGGTCTGCAGCTTCAGGAAGCTCTTGAACTTGATGTGCTCCAGCTGGTTCCCCTGGAGCCCCAGCAGGGTGAGGCTGCGCAGCGGAGCCAGAGCTTCGGTCTGGATCTCTGAAATGTTGTTGTGGCCGAGCAGCAGGACCTCCAGGCTCTGCTGCCGGCTCAGCAGGCCCTCTCTGAGCACGTTCAGCCTGTTCCCCTGCAGGCTGAGGAAGCGCAGGCGAGACAGGCCGCTGAAGGCTCTGACATCCACCGTTCGGATCCGGTTGTGGCTGAGGTCCAGTTTCCTCAGGTTGTCCGAGTCTCCCAGAGAGGACGAGTCCACGTGCTGCAGCAGGTTGTGGTCCAGCCGGAGCTCCTGGAGGCAGGACAGACTCCTCGTGAGATCCTGAGGGAGCCGACGCAGCCGGTTGAAGCTCAGGTCCAGCCTCTCCAGAAACTGCAGCGACGACAGACACTGGAAAACAGACACTGAGAGGTTAAAAGGTATCAGTAAACTGATCTCAACTGCTGCCTCATCTAATTTTAGCTCATCTGTAAAATTGACTGAGTTAGATCCATGTCTGGGTTTTAAAGTTATTTGGTTGTGAATGTCCACCCAGTGATTACTTTTAAAATAAAAAACTCTGAAAGTTATTCTAAAGAATAAACAGAGTTGTTCTGTTTGTTCAGTCTCAAATCTCTGGAAGACCCCAACAACTTCACCAGACTTTCTCTGTACCGATGATGAAAAACATCCCCACAGCATGGCGCTGCCACCACCATGCTTCACTTTAGGGATGTTGTTCTCAGAAGGATGAAAGGTGGTAGATTTGCCTCCGACATGTCCTGAATGGCCTAAAAGTTGGAGTTTGGTCTCGTCTGACCACCTCTTTTTACACGTTATGGGGAAGAAATTCCAAACAGTCCAGCTTTTCTTTAATCTGGGTCTCTTTCCTGCAGCTACAGAAGATCTGCTGATTCCTTCAGGGTTTTCTTCACCCTCCTCTCTCTGCAGGTTTGCTGTGGCGGCATCAGGGTTTAGGACCCAACCCTGGTCTGTACTTCACTTAATCTCTGACCTGTGTGGAGAGTTCCTTGGCCTTCATGATGTTTCTTACAGGGTTTGATCATTTGACACTTAGGATTGCTCTAATTGTGCAGCTTCTGCAGCTAATGGTTAAAGCCTTTCTTCCCATTTAACATCATTATCGTTTTTAATAAAATGTAAAAACCCCAATTAAATACAGGTTTTTAAAGGCAATAAAATATAAAGAGAGGAAAGAATCATTTTGCGAATCACTACATGTCGGACAAAGTGGTATTTTTTCGTACCTGTGGATGCAGAACATGGATGCTGTTGTTGGACAGGAGGAGGATCTTGATGGACCACAGTCCCACGAACGATCTGGTGCGCACCTCCTTCAGCTTGTTCCCGCTCAGATCCAGCAGCCAGCCGCCGTGGGGCACTCCTGGGGGGACCTGGTGCAGCCCACGAGACCTGCAGTCCACCAGGTCCGAGGACTCGTAGCACAGGCAGGAGCCGGGGCACGGCCTGGAGCCCGACACGGCGCTCAGCAGAGGCAGCAGAGGAACCAGGCAGAGCATCACGCAGCGGCTGGAGAACATCTTCCCGGGGTCAAAGTGCTCTCAGTCCTGCTGAAAGCCATGGTTAACCTTCACGTACATCCTCAGAGAGACGCAACTGAATGTGCTGCGAACATATCTGAGAGCACACATGGAAAAGTCCCGATTAGATCAGGGATTATGGGCTTAAACTAATGATCACATAACCATATCTGGAGAGCAAACCTGGTCGCTTTTGGACCCTTTCCTAAAAACAGGATTTACATCTGCTTCACTATATGGATACATGAGGGAGACTTGCATGATATCAGTCACGTTATCTTGTTTTTTCTTCGTTACATAAGTGTATGGATTTGATATAAACCCGTCTGTGCCGGGAGGATGGAGCTGCACCGTTGGAAAAGCCATCTTTTTGATAAATCACCAAACATGCAAAGAAAACTTAATCCTTAATACTTTGAAAAGGATTTGACCGTTCGCCATTTCAGCCCAAGCAATTATCCAGGGAAGCTCACAGACATAACTGCAGACCAGCAGACGACCACCATAGGCCAAAGAGAACTGACTAACAAAACGCCAGCTAAAAAGAGCTAAAAGTAGCACAAGACAAAAACAGAGCGAGTTTGCTGTTTAAAGAGAACAATGAAGACGTACGGGGAAAATATTTGTAAATAAAAAGCTTAAAGCTATAAAAGTTACAGAAACCTTAAGTCCCAGCCATCGAATGGTTACTAAAAGCACAAAGTATTCAGCGGATTGCTCTTCTCTCAGCTGGATAAACTCTGATAACCAAATGTCATCACGCAGCATTAGAGAAGCTTTAAAATGTCAAAAAAATTTAAAACCAGTCCTCTCAAACTGCAGATTACAAAGCTGAAATAGAAGCCCAAGCATGGCTTTAAATATCCAATCTGATGAAAAACTGCAGCCTTTCCACAGGTTAAACCACGTTCTCCAAACAAATAACAGATCGTTGAAATATACATCATTACAGTCAGAATTTTTGTTACTTTTATTTTAGAAAATGTCCTTTAAAGTGTGGCGTTTCAAGTCACATTTTGTTTAAAATACAGAAAATACAGACAGTAGAACATGGATACAGAAAAAAAAAAAATAAAAAAATAATGACAAAACAATGCTAACAAGCCTTTCTGACTGTTCTAGTTTTTTCTTTTTTTTAAATGGAACTGAAGGCAAAAGGAGGAGGGCGGAAAAAGAAAAGGATTCAGGGACAGGAGGGGGAGAGTGGAGGGAGGGGGCAGAATGAGACACGTTAGTTAAGGAAACTATGGTTGCTTTATGAATCATGTTTAAATTATTCTTTATAAAGTCTAATTTAAGATTTAATCTTTCCTCTCTCTTTTTTTGTCTTTTTCATTTTAAGGTATTTTGATCTTCAGGATCCAGGGCCCTCAGCGCTCCTCCTCGTGGACTCGGACTGAGGACAAGGAATGCCGACTTTGTCTGGCAGTGGGAACAAAACCACCCGCGTCGCCTTCCCCGGCCGATCCGCACCGCCAACTCAAGAAGATAAAGTGGAGTCCTTCTGTGTTTGCTGTGCTTGTGAACGTTGCATGGACTTCTGACTTTCCACGTCTCTAAAATGTTTCTCAACCTGCGTCAGGAAAGCGAGAAGACGATTAATGGACAGGGAAGAGAAACGCCGACAACTAGACTTCTTAGTCCTCACACAGATTAAGGATACGCTGCGAATGCGTCGCAGCATTTCGGTTTCTGAGGAATTTAATTAATGATAAATGAAGCTGCGTGCATAAAGGGCCATCAGCGTTCGCGTCGTTCAAGGACACCTTCACATTTTCACGCCGAGCTCTACAGAGCAGGTTTTATCACGCTTCTGTTCAATCAGTTCTGTCCTTTTCTTTGTATTCATCTTCAAAAGAAAAGAACTCGGAGAGTTAAATGGTCCAGTCGGCTGATTAGTGAGCCACAACCATGACCAGCATCCCTGTTTGATTAGGCAGGGGTGTCCAGTTCTGGTCCTGGTCCTGGAGGACCACCATCCTGCAGGTTTTAAATGTTTCTCTGCTCTTAATGACTGAGTGATTAGCAGGACTGGAAGAGCAGAGAAACACCTAAAACCTGCAGGATTGAGACCCTCCAGGACCAGGATTGGACGAGTCCCATTCTTTGTTCAGAGTTTCAGGCTCTTCCTTCCAGCCGGAGGTTTCCAGAACTCAGGTGTTAAATCAGGAGTCTAAGTGTTAGCGTTACACGTGATTTATTTTAATACTTATCGAAGGTGTCCTGAGTAGTTTTAATCACATGTTTAAATTAACATGTTTGTGTTGTTACTGTTGCTGTAGATGAGAGCTCAACTTTACCTACAAGTGACCCGAACTTTTTCAAACAGATCTGAGGAGACGGTCTGATGGGATTTTAATCTTGAATGAACATTATAAAACATACGACAGGAGTTCCATCAAAGCTGACTGAAACAGACTTATTTTAAACCTACGTTTAGTCTTTAAAATCATGCTCCGACATCATTTCCTGTTTTGGGTTTCTTTTAAGGATATAACAAAATCTTACGAGATTTAAACATCACAAGATTTCTCGTGAAAACTTCCTCATGAAGCACTCAGGTTTCAGTCATTTATGTGGACAGAAACGTCCACACCCCAGCTGCGCTGTGAAGGCCGCTGTAGCCCTCTGCAGCTACGTGCTGAGGGGGAAGAGCCTCTGCTGCACATTTAAAACAGAGCAGACTTGACGCCGAGCTCGCACGGTAATTTGTCAACTTTGAAGCGGATAACAAAGACTGAACCTCTCAAACAGTTTGAGTTGAGAGGAGAAATCTGGCTGTACAGTTCACTGAGCAGCTCTTCTCTGTGGAAAATAATAAAAACACACAAAGGAGTTTCACTCTAATGTCCTCTTCAGTCAGTCCTGAGTGTTTCAACGACTCGGACTCTCAGAACAACGGACACCCGTCAGAGAACACCACCGCTGCAGACTGACTGATTTTAGCCAGATTATCTTTTTGTTTTCTTCTGTAATTTTAGGGTGAAACACTGATAGCCGTCTGGATTTTCAAAAGGTTTTAAAAGTCGTTTTCATGGCTTTTGGTAGTATGTTTTTATTGAAATTGATTAAAAAGGAAGATTCATTTCAGTTAATTTCATTTTTCTGTTTGAATATTTTGACATAAAAAAAAGGGGCATTTTTTCTCAAGATTTGGAAAAAAAAAAAAAAAGAAGAAGTCAGGTTGGCTCTTGATCAGGTGTTTAATTTGTGTCACAAATCTGTGAAAATGAGCCGGACTCCCCAGGTAGGTATGTAGGTAACAGCTTTAATGAGAAGTTGGAAGGTCGTGACAGCCGGAGAACCGTTCTAACGTCTGAAGAGACGCCAGCCGAGGTAAAAATATCAGGAAAATCTTATTTCATGAGTCGAGTCTTCTTACAACCCTAGTTTCTATCTACTTAAAATAATCAAATCAGTCATTAAAGAGGCTTTAAAGTAGAGAGGTTCTGTATTATTTCCAGTTACCCTAAATGATTAAACCTCAGCTTCTGGAGATCTATACTAAAAATTACAAGGTGTCAAATTATCTGGAGTCATTCGTCCTCGCTGACAGAGGAGAGGAAATACAGATGGGATGTAGTCGGCTAATAATGAAAAACAGCAGATGCTGAAACTAATCTTTTTATAGCACATCTGGCATTTCTTCTCCCCTTTTCTCCGCTGCACATAAATCACATCCAGTCAGATTAGGACAACAACGATGTCCAACTAGCACCTCAGCACCGAGCTTCTTTGGTTTATGGTTTAGGTTTTTTGTTTTTTTGCCACGGCTGCAGAAAACTTGACTGAGGAACGTTCAGCCGTCCTGAAAGCAGGTTTAATCAGGGGAACATCTGTCCGTTAAGCCATCCCAGAGGTTTCTGCGAACAGCGACACTGTTCTGTTTTCTGCAACAAGAACAGGACGACCAAATCCCACACTCACGTTTTCATTTATTTAAAATAGGGATCCCATCAGTCTCGTCTGAAATGAAACATTTTGTCCCTTTTTGCCTGAAAACATAACAGTCACATTGAACCCAACTAATTAAAGATAAATATCAGCTTCTTGAAAGAGGTTGCTGAACTTAAAGTCGTGCACACTTTCACCAGAATTTAAAAACAAAACAAACCAACACCTTAATGTGCATCAATAAAGCAAACTTACTATTTTGCGTACGTGACTTAAAGCGCTTCCCTCTTTGCCTCTGCAGTTCTCGACCTGGTAAGGCGGTGAGATTACGACATCGTCCATCACAATAATGTTCTTCTCCTGCCATTTACAGTCTTTGATGCTGCAAAGGAAAGTCAACGTTAGCTTGTTTGCACTTGGAGAGATCGGCATTCAAATTAATCCTCAAATTATTAAAGAAAAACAAGATGAAGATTCGAGAACAGACACGTCAAAGATACAGGCACGAACGGTTCTGAATTGATTTTATCACATCTGTCCTGAGGGTCGGAGTATTTGCTGCGGTGCCGTTTGTCCCACTACAGACACCGTAGCTTCCTGTACCAGAAACAAGCAGCGGTAAAGCTGGGTGTTTTCACATTTCTCACCTTTTCCTCACTGAAGAACATCGGTTCATCTTTAGTAATGACTTTAAAACATCTGGTTTGTGTGTAAATTTCCAGGGATAACCCCGATGCTAGTTGGGTTAGCTTTGCTATGGCATCTCCCATGTTAAGTTAGCATCTATGCTAATAGTTGGTCAGCAGCTTGTGATTAAAATGCTTGTTTTTTGACAGGTTATTGTGCAATCTTTAATAGGCATGGAAATATGAGTGTTTTGTGTAAAATAAACCAGATATTTAAGTTTCAACGTAGTTAAATGACTCGAAAATCGTTAAACGATGGCATCGCAGCCCTCTGAATTGTAATAAAACACCACAAATCTAGTTTTAAACCTATAATGTAAACAATCAGACAACACAAACATGCATATTAATCCCTTTGTGTGTGAAATAAACCTAAACTCATTTTGCTACAAAAACAACCCAGAGGAGGACTCGCTGTGAGCTCAAACTGAGAGCGATAATCAAACATTTACAGGAGCTGAAATCTGGTTTTAGATGAAGGTGAATGATTTCCTTCATCAGTCAAGTTAAGGAAAATGTAAAATGAGTTTCACGAGTGGAGATGGACTAACCTGTAAAACTAACTGCTGGCACCATTTCCACTCACCGTGTGTGAGATAACAATAAAAAGGATCTTTTCTAAAAATATTTATGGAGCTTTAGTAAATATTCTCGACTGTGTTTGATTCCACTCAAACTTAGATCAGTTATTTTCCTGAAATTTAACCTGGAATCACTAATAAAAGATCCACAAGTTGTTTAAGTTGGATCAAAACAACAACAAATGATCTGACCGTATGACATGCTTACGTTTTGTGAATAGTCTGGAATAGCTGCTGGCCCTCCACAGAAACCCCAGCACTGATTGCATAGGCTTGGGACAGCTTGTCTTCCTTTTCTGTCCGTGCTCGATTGGCAAGCTGGGAAGATTTAAAACGGAACAAAGAGTTAAAACAAGGAGCAGTTTGTCCCAAAACTCTGGATTTTATTCACATATTTGTAGATTTTAATCATAAGGCTGTGCTACATCTTTATTTATCAGTAGAGTGGCTTTTTCTTTTCACCTCAGTTCACTGATGATGAGGCCCAATTAGTGCACGTTTAGGATCTTTCTCTTTACAAAGACAGGAAATCACATGGCAACGCTGCTTTAAATGTACTGAAGGTGTTGCTGTCAGTAACAGGTCAACTGTACTTAGAAAGTAAACTAAAACAATTTAGTTTTAAAGCTCATTAACACCAAAATGCACCATCGTTTTAGTCCTTTTGGAAGTCAGTGCACAGATAAAATGACTTAAAGATGCATTTTTCCCTGAACAGCAGCACCTTTCTTTTGCACCAATGTAAATGTTTCTTTAGAAAACTTCCTGTTATGAAAAAAAGTTTACTGCAGCGATTCTGAAAGCAGCCGAGACACAAAATATGTGCTGCTGTTGATATTTTGCCCTTAAGATCGAGGAAAACACGTATAAGTTTAATCTAAATTTGTGCCTAATGCACCTTATTTGATTAAACAAACCTAGCGCTCAGCTTTATGCAAATGAGATGCAGCCAATTAGCTCTTAAAATGCTCCGCAAGTTACCAGAACGCATTCCAGAGATAACAATTTGGAGGATAACTGCTGAGCTTTCAGTTCATGAGACGCTGAAATGAATCCCTCCTTTCACACAGCTCGTTGTAAATCAAGGCACAAACCAACTTCGTTCCAATCAACCCCCACCGCAGGTCCGAGCAACTCACCTTGCTAACATTCAGAGATGCTAGTGGAGGTGGAGTCTCAGTCCGGTCGTTTATTATTTCCACCTCAGAAACATAGGCTAAGTTGATCAGGATGACGTCGTTGAGGTTTGACTTACCGCTGGAGGAAGCACATTCTTCGAGGGGACAAGTCAAGGCAGACAATTTTGAGACAATGACCTAAAAGAACAAAATTACTATTGTTTCCTGAGCCATGAATAAGTTCACAGCACAGAGCAATGACAGGGAAAGGTTGTGCCAGTTACAGCCTGTGACTCAAGGCAGCGCTGCCACCTATAGAAACAATGAATGAATGAATGGAGCAAGTTCTATACAGCTTCTATAGGCAACTACAGACAGGGGCTCAGTTTTTCCAACTAAACCTGCGGCCTCTTAAATCTACGGTTCAGCTACAAAGTTTCTGATCACAATAAAATGACCATAAATTTAAACTTTCCACAAGTTTTTGATCTTAAAGCGCAGCTAAAACAAAGAAATCTTGATATAATTTACCCAGGACTAAAGAATTTAGGGCTTATCTGAAGAAAAGAGCATAAACACGGAAAACAAACAAAGGAAGTGACGGCCCATTAAGTTAAAAAGCTTCCATAAAGTCCCTTTATTGGGTTTTACATAATTCAAAAAACACTTGATGGACATCTAACCCAAACAAAAAAATATACATATCACCAGTCTCCTTTTATACTAAATTTAGGTCGTGTATGACAGAATTGTAGGCGCTTTAAAAATAAAGTTCTGTCATGAGACGTAGGTGTTGGGAGATGACACTCAGCTATGACATCAAATAAGTTTTTTTGTGTAAAATCAACTGATTTATAGCCTTTTTTGTGTTAGCAAATGTTTGTTAGCTGTGGCGGCTATCTTTAAACAGGTTCCAAAAGCTATTAGTTAAATTTTAAAACAAAAAATCTTGTGTTGGGATAGGTCTCAGCTACTATTACACCAAATTTAAGGTGAATATCTAAAATTTCAGGAGTTAAAGCCCTTATTGTGTCTTTTTATTTTAAAAGTTGTGGCAGCCATTTTGAATCAGGTTGGCTCAAAGATTAACCGGTTTAGATGTTCATCCAGTGATTATTCCCGCAGGTTTCGTTTAATTCTGACCAGCGGCTCGCGAGGTATTTTTGGTAACAGAAAGCATTTTGTTCTGCCTTCACTTTACAGAACAACAGGTTTTTTAGCTTCCCTTTACGTGCGACACGCATCACAAAAAGTGCTGACTGACTTACAAGAAAAAAAAAAAGCTATCCTGGTATCTATACGAGTCACAAACCTGCCACACAAATAGGAAATTTCCACTGAACTGCCTCATCATAAAGATCTCAAAGCACTTTACTGAATATTTCAGCACGGTGCCAAAAATTTAACTCTGCTGTGTTTAAATGTAGCCTCAGGTTGAACAAAAGACAGCCACAATGTAGGTGTTTAATAGAAAAAAATAAAGCAGATCTTGTGGACAAACTCAACTCCCAATACCTACGCTAATGTTTTTACTTTTTATTATTTTTTCTGTAGTGGCAAAATCCTAAAAATCCACTTTTTTCTCTGCTAATCAGATATTAGAGATTTATTTAAATAATAGCATAGCATTATGTTTGAAAGCAGCTGTCACAATTAATTAAAATAAATGAAACATCTAGAGCTGCTATACATTACACTGTCAACCTTCCTCACTCATTCATTCAGTCATTCATTCATTCATTCGGGTCTCGTAGCTACATCACAAGTTCCGCTCGTTTTGCTTCCTCCCAAGTTGCCGGGAAATTATATGAATAAATCTAAATATACGTAAATAATGGCCCCCCTCCTCCTCTTCCTCCCCTTGAAGAGATGTAGGCATGGTTAACGGGAAGCTAAAGCTAGCTCCGACTGTCCCAACTGGATCACGATCCGATTCGGGTGAAATGGGTCACCCGGAACACGACAGGCTCGGTGGATGCTCGAAATAAAAGCTAACGAGAGTCAGAGTTTTACGACCGCTAACGGAGCCCCCTGACAGCTGCGGGAGCGAACGGGCTTGACCGAAAGTTAGCATGCTAGCTAGGCTAACAGCAGCCTGCCCGTTAGCATGAGCGGAGCGGAGCGGAGGGAGGAGGAGGAGGAGGGCAGAGGGTACAGGGGAATCTAACACTTGACTCTTAGAAACAACCGCCGGCGTCTCGAAATCAACGCCTAAGCGGCCGCGCGGAGTAAAATCCGAGGACTCAAGCCCGAAGCGGGACGCGCCGAATGTCACCTAGCTTGCTAACTGCCGAGAGCACACACAGCCATGATGCCAGATAGTGATCCATGTCGAGGGCTGCCAATACAATGAGTGGATTCAAAACACATGCACGTCCTCAGGAGGCGCATTAAAACACCCACCGCACGCGGACAGGGTCCGGTTTGATAAGAGGCGGACGGACAACTAAGTCGGAACGCGAAATAACTCGAAACGGATAAAGATGTTCAAGTCAGGCTCGCACCAATTACGCCTGCGCGGATCACTATTTGACATATTTTCGGTTACCCTACAGGCCCGTGGAGCCACGCAGGCCGGCCAGCCGTGCGTCCGCGGCGCGAGACAAACAAAGGATACTCAGGGTTAACATCTTGGACTGGTAATCAAACGCGACCACTTCTCCCTGGAGCCGCTGGCCCAAGCAGGTGAGGCAAGAGACATGGCTCCCGACGCTGAAATACTCCCCCGGTCCAGGAGCCGCCATCTTCTCCGCCAGGATACCGGAGCGCCTGCCTTACGTAAAGCGACGTGATGACGCAGGCGGACGAATCTGGGCGTGGCGCCCTACGTCGAGTTAAGGTCATTGACAAATCTTTCGCATAGTTAACCTCAAATACTCTTAATTAGAATATTACTCCGCCTCTGAAGAGTAACTGGTTCTTCTTTATCTGGAAAGTTACAGATAAATGTTTTAGCAAATCAATAAAAAAGGCGTAATTTAAAAATCTCACGCAGAATTTATCATTTAACGCACGTTTTTAAACAGGTTTTACTCACCTGACAACAGCATCAACCTTTTAATCCAACTTTTTATAATCAAATACGGAAGACAATTTAGCAACTGTATAGAAAAAAAGATCCTGTAAGTCATAATTAATACAATTTTATGACTATGACTTAGCATCTCATTATTATAAGTTAGCATTTCATAAATATGCAACACTTATCTCATAAATATCACTCATAAGTATCCCATAATTATGAGACACTGACTCATGAGACCCTATGAGTATGAATATCTCATATTTCTGAGATACTATATCAAAATTCTGATTTAGTTTCCCATAACTATGTAAAGTCATAATTGCATTTGATAATTATGAGATGCTAGGTTATAATTTTGAGGTACTATCTCATCAATATGACGTTCTAAGTAATAATTTGGAGATAGTTTCTGATAATGATGACATTATTTTAAAATTGAAGTGTTAGAAATGGAAAGTGTTGGAAAGTTTACAGCTCTATTGTCAACATAAAAAGCAACAAAACTCAAACTACAATAGGAAAAATGTTAAATAACAACCCCTTGTTTGTCTTTCTCGCAGGTTCCCTGCCTTACTATGTGGAATATATTCACTAACATAGAAAATGCATTGTTTAGTATCTGTTATGTTTGATGTAGTTTAGATTATTTTTGTTTTGCGACACTGCAAACGTTTTATTAGTTAAACGTTTTGCAGGGAAAATTCTAACATAATCAGTATTTGTTTTCAGAGATTTTTTGTGGCTAATTAACTATTCATAAAAGGACCATATAAATTCAAAACAGCTGTTTTTCATAAGCAATTTTTGTACTTAAAGTGACGCGTTTTCAGTCAAACTCATCAAGCCGCGCCCCCTGCTGGAGATAATAATGTACTACAAGCTTCTCTACATCACATTGATGTTCGTCACCTGAGGATTATTCCTTGAGTTATTTACTCTTCCTGTCTCGGAATATTTGTAAAAACCAGGTGCAAATGGAGTCGGTGTACACGCAGGGCATTTGGCTGGCCGAAACTCTCCAGCAGCGGACACGGAGTCTGGAAAACGCCTGGGTTGTCATCACTTACATCGGAGACCCTAAAGCAGCGTTTCTGCTCGTCTTTCCTTTCACGTATTTTATCAGCAAACGAGCCGGGGTTGCGGTGCTCTGGGTCGCAGCCATATCGGAGTGGTTAAACCTGGTGTTTAAATGGTAAGAAAGAAAAAACAGTGAGGAAAAACAGCGATGTTTATTCACAGTTTCCGTTCTGTGTCATGTTAGCATGTAGCTCTGTCACATTTTCGCGTAGTTAGTCCCACTCGTGTATTTGCACTGCCACGCGTGTTAATGCTGTTCCACGAATAATTAGCAACAATTTGTTTGAAAATAATCGATGTTTTATTCCGTGGACGTTGCTATTTCCGGGACAACGCCGCAGTCCTATGCTTAATGTTGTCCGTGGGGAAACAGGGACACGGGGAACCAAAATTTAATTTAAAAAAAAGAAAAACTAAGTTACAAAAAGGTAAAGTTATAATGTATGTTAACGGATGGAACACCGAAACAATGATTTATAAATTAAGAATAAAATAAAAGTATTGTTTGTAAACAAACTTTTTAAAAATGACTTCTTATAAAAGATGAAAATATTGTAAATAAATATGCAACATAGGAAACAAGATCAGTGGATATTTCTTGTTTTTTAACTGGTAAAACTTCATAAAAACATTTTTTAATAACCTACATAATATAACCTAAGCAGTAAATATGGCATAAACTTTCTGAACTAGCATTTTCTGCAAAAATGCAGTTTGAATGCTGAAGAAGCTGCAGCTAAAACTAGCTAAAAGCAAAAAGAGGCTAAATGCTTTATAAAAGCTTAGCAGATTTTAAAGAGAGCAGTATTTATAATGAAAATGCTTTCAGATATTTTAAAAAGTATAAAAGTTATAAAAACAGAAATCATCTGAATTAGCTAAATGTTTTGATTTATGAATGGCTTAAATAACAAAGTATGCAGATGTAGTAGAGTGTTAGAAAACGGAAACGTGGAGTTTGTTGGATAGAATAATAGTTGAAACTGTGATAGAAGCACCACATAATGATTGGACAAACAGTTGTAAGAGTTGAAACAAATATACAGTCCTTAAAGCATCAGTGATTTACCATCATTGTCTTTATGGTACTTGATATGTTGATATGTTTCTCCAGGATGCTGTTCGGAGAAAGGCCATTCTGGTGGATAGGTGAATCCGGTTTATTTGTCAGCGTGCAACCTAAAGTTCAGCAGTTTCCATCTACCTGCGAAACGGGCCCAGGTGAGAAGCCCTGAAAGCCAAACGAAACACATATTAGTCATAGGCAGTTCTCTTGAGTCAGCATTCAGTCAGAGGTCCAAAACTGGCGTCTGTCTCTCAGGGAGTCCATCAGGACACGCAATGGTGACGGCAGCCGTCTGGTGGGTTGTGGTGTCCTCGCTGGGATCGTCTCTGTACTCTCATACTCACAGGTACACAAAGCGTGTTGGCTGTAAAATTACACTGAATCCTTTTTTTTTAGTGAGTCTTTCTCTTTGCCTTCAGTGTGCTGCTGTCAGCTGCTCCCTGCCTGCTTTACGTCCTGATTCTGGTTGCAGTCGGACTATCCAGGATCTTCATCCTCGCCCATTTCCCTCATCAGGTCGTTGCTGGGTGCATCACAGGTCTGAAATACAGAATCATCACACGAGCCAGAGCAATCCCAATGTGTTGGGAGTAGAAATTCAGTGACATGATGTATATTTGACAGTTGATCTGATTATTTCCAGGTTTTATTCTGGGTATGGTTCTGAGGCGTAGAGTACCAGAAGGGCGCCCCCTGCTGTTCTTCTTCAGCCTCAGCGTCGGCCTGTTGCTCAGCGCCGTGATGCTCCATGTGGGACTGCAGCAACTTGGAATTGACCTCTCATGGTGAACATCTTTCAGCAGATTAACGCCCATTAGCGGGTCTGTTTTACTCAGCATTCACCTTCTTTTTCCTGTTTGTTTCTTCTCTACGCTTTTTGCAATCAAACTATTTCTGCACACTTTGTGCTATTTTATCCATTCATATCCTCCTAAATCCAGGAAAAAAAATATTGTTTCAATCACAATTGTTTTCAAAAATTCCCCAATCTTTGTTCACATCTGGTATCACTGAAAAGCCCCAAATGTCCTCTGTATGCAGCTAAAGGAGTTAATTCAGTGGTATGCAGTGGGTGGGAGACATTCAGGTCTACAAATGTCCCTCAGAGGACAAATTTGAACTTCTGGTAGTCAGGATACAACAAAAAGTTCGGCTCAATCTGGGAAAGTGTGCTCTGACTTTTGGTTTTTGTAATTTTTGTACCTTTTTTACCTGCTTTTGCTAGTTTTAGCTTTCAGCTCCTGTTCTGCTTGTTTGAACTTTGAGCTTTTCATTTCTGCTCTGCTCATTTTAGATTTTAGCTCTTCTGTGCTTCTTTTAGCTTGTTTCCACTCAGCTGTTTTGCTTGTTTTAACAGCTCAGTTTCAAGCTGTTGTTGTTTTTATTTTTGCAGTCGTTCAGCTCCATTTATACTACCCTCTGAGTCCGTCCTGTTCCGTTCTGTCACACAGGTCCATTGCTTTGGCTAAGAAGTGGTGCAGCCATGCAGAGTGGATCCGTTTGGACACGGCCCCGTTCTCCTCCCTGACCCGGGACTGCGGCGCTCTCCTCGGTCTGGGTCTGGCCCAGTACTGGAAGCCCGGCGGATGGTCTCTGCCGTGGGCTCCGAGGGCCTTGTCTTTGGCAGTTTCATCCATGGGGCTGTACCACGTGAATCGTCTGCCGCTGCCCGTCAGACCCCAGGGCCTCTTCTACGGCTTGTTCTTCGTCAAATTTGTCCTCGTGCCTCAGGTGGTTATGGTGTTCGTTCCAGGACTGGTTCACTTCTTCACACACAAAAAGAAAAAAAACTAAACAAACTTTCAGCTTCCCAAACGTCATTTTTCCTCCAGTTCTCCACAAACACATTTTATATTTTAAGGATGTTATTGAGGGTTGGGGTACTTTTCAGTGATCAGAATTGTATATTTTACTTGACATGTTCTTTTTGTTTTTGTATTCGGGTCTTAATTGTCAGGATTTTTGAAACTTGTGTTCTGCAGATTTGCAGGAAGTTTACAGTTACTGTCAGTAACACATAAAATGTTTAAACTAAGAAAATCTGTTTCATGTTTCAGAACATTTAGAGTAAGAATGACATTTCCCCGCTTTAAGTTTGTTTCAAACTTTAGATTTTACCCACTCTGTTTATAAAGTAAGTGTTAAATTTTAGCATCACATTGTACAGGAGCTGATATTCTAACATATTAGACCAAAAATAAAAATACCATTACTATGTAATGCACAGATCAGTACAATAAATAACTGACATGCAGGGTGTGTTTCAGTTAATAACCATTTATAAATAATGTTCTTTTTTTGTCTCAATACATAGTTTTGGACTGTACAGATTACAATCAGTTATCATGAGATAAAAACACATTCTTTTTAATCATTTTAATGAAACTTTTTATCACAGCGATCTGAAAGCTCACATTTACAGACGAGAACTCTGCTCAGCAAGCAAATACGTTAAAATTAAAAACCAAAAGGAACCCTTTTTTGCCCGGTGAGTTTGAAGGAAAATGATAAGGACAGATGGGGTTCGTCTCCTTATCCTAATCCCAACACCGTCTCACGCGCACACACACCAGTGACACTGCTATACATGTTTCTGCTTGAGCTCGTGGAGAGAATAGAACATGCATCGGACTATTTACAGCAAACTAATATACACACACGGCTGCAAACCATACGCTCTCAGATACCCACGTCTGAAAAAGTCCTGTTTAAATTAAGTATGATACAGTTTATACCTTCATTTTTTGTAAAGTAGAGCTTCTCTCTGGTAGCAGGTGAAAGCAGGAGACAAACAGGAGGAAGAGTCCATAGATATTCTTCGTCACACATCCAGAATAAAACGGTCTATAATCTCTCCCATATTTACAAAGAACTCATATATTCTCATTATTTCACATCACTATGACACAAACTCCAAATATGGAGTTTTTGGACACTATATTACCAACCTCTGTTGTTTATTATTACATCCCCAATTTTGCCAAAGTTCTCTAAAATGTAAATAAAATCTTATTAACCAACATTTCATTCAGAGTGGAGTACAATAAACACATAAAATGTTTAAACTAAGAAATTGTACCATTGTAATTTTGAATTTGATGGCAGCAACGACAAAACTGGATCCACTTCCAATTTAGCTCCGGGTTTTAGGCCTTCCTCGTCCATTCAGCAGATGGAGATCCCGCTGCAGCCTGCGTATGAGCGCAGCTGCGACGACATCTCCCCAATCTCCCCCTCCCAGAGTGGTGGGGGACAAAAAGCTGTAAAAGTAAGTGGCACGAACAGGAAACAGCTGGAGGGGCAACTAATTAGGTTCATTGGCAACACATCTGTAGGAGCGCTGGGTGTAACGAGCATTTTAGAAACAAAGATGGGCAGAGGTTCACCAGGCTGAGAAAAAGCCTGGTTCTGCTCAGGAACACTGTCTGTAAACACAGTTCACCGTGCCGTCCGCAGACGCTGCTTAAAGCTCTATCAGATGTGAACAGATGTGTCTCCTCTGGACCAAAGAGGAGAACTGTTCTGAGGTCAGCCTGCCTCTCTGATGGTATGGGGGTGCATTAGTGCCCCCAGAATGGACAGTTTCAGAACATGTGCTCCCATCCAGATGACACCTTTTTTCAGAAACACCTTGAATATTTCAGCAGGACGATGCTAACCTGCAAACTGCATCCATTACAACCTCTCACCATTTAAAACATCATGAAGACAAAAATCCAGCAAAGACTCAGGACTGTTGAACAGCTAGAATCCTCTACAGACAGAATGGGACAACATTCCTTCTAAAACCTCCTGCAGCTGCTCTCCTCAGGTCCAGATGTTTACAGACTGAACAATGACCTGGAACAACTTTGAGATGTTTTGCTGCCAACAAAATCAAAACTTCAACATTTTCTCCTAAAAAATGGTGCAATTTCTCACATTTAAAGATCTGATATCTTCCACTGTGAATAAAATACAGGTTTATGAGATTCATAAATGATTGAATTCTGTTTTTATTTACATTTTACACAACATAGTTGCCATTGCGGTTGTATTATTTTTTTGTTTTTCGCTAGATTTGTCTTATTTTCAATATGTGTGCGTTAAGAGATTTACCTTTTTTATGACGTGAAATATGATTGGCCTCTCAGAACGGACTCACCCGAGTAATGAATCTGAGCTGGACGGAGTGGAATATCTAAACCGATATTTACAGCTTGTGCTAGAAAAGTTTACATATGTTCACCTTGTTTTAAAAACTCTTCATACCGTCATTCATCACTTGTGTCGCCAAAAAAAATCATACAGTAATGTTATTTATGATGGTCCGACCCGTCACACACCCACTTATTCCTAATTTCAGCGAGTAGATAAAGTGCACTCTCAGTTAAGAATGGAACGGCCATTCTTAGTGCAGAACAGGGTGAACAGAAATGCATTGTGGGAGAAAAAGAAAGAACAGAAAACAGAAGAAAGGGAAATGTTTAAAACGGGTGGGGGGGGGGTATGCATTTGCTTGCTTGTAGCCGCTGAGCACTAACCCATCTCTAGCTTGAAGGAGGGACAGAGACAAACTTTGATACTCGTGAACTGAAAGGATCTTCTGCTCGTTAGTGAAAGGCGAATGAGAACAATAAAGTTTTTATCTGTCTGTGCCAAAAAAACAAAACAAAAAACCCCACAAAATTGGCAAAAACTCAGTCAATTTTACAGACACAGACCTAAACTTCGGTGTGGTAGTAGCTGAGACTGATCCTCTACACATGTCCTGAACACTACCAGGTTGTGTCTGTTAGCAAAATATCTCATGAACCACTGGACGGATTTTAATGAAACTTCCAGGAAAAAAAAATCCCTGAATGGACCTTTACAACTGAGCTTTGAAAACAAAAAAAAAGGTTATAATTCAGTCAATTTTACAGACGTTGTCCTAAACTTTGGTGTGGTAGTAGCTGAGAGTCACTCACAGCACATACTCCGAGGGCCACTCGGTGCACCGTTGGCGTCATGAACCTCACAAAACGTTCAGGAAATAATCACTCTATTTGCATTTGCAACTGATTAACTTTTCCAGTCAAGATGGCTTCCGCAGCTAATTAATAAAAACGGCTACAGCTCAGTGAATTTTACAGATATTTAGCTACAGTTTGGTGGTGGTAGCAGGTTACTTCTCAACATACGATCCTAATTTAACCCCTGACATGAAAGGCGGGCGATATGAGTTCCCTCAAAGGAATTCTGGGCCTTGAATCGCATCTGAAGTACTTTTGACAGCAGAAATGATCGTATCAAAGTTTGCCCGCGTCCCTCGGTCCTCACACTGGCCGACTTTCCGTTTCCACATGACTAGCAGTGTGACACAGTAGCAGGGTTTTAACAGAATAAAATTCAAAATGCAAACTATGCTTTGATTCATCTCTATGTACAATATATAACTTAATTATAAATATTGTCACTTTTTCTTTAAGTCGTTGAGCCTTTTGTATTTTCTGAGCAATGTACAGTATTGAACAGATAATATAATATTTCATAGAAGAGAGCCTACTGAGCAACCTTGGTTAAGAGCACATTTTGAAAGAACAGAAGATGAATAAAGAGTCCACGAGTAGAGTCCGATGAGCAGCGATGTCACTCGTACAGTCCCATCTGTTGCGATCGCTCGCCACTCGACATTTTTGGAAGTGAACTGGTCATTGACTAAGAATGAGATCAGAACTCAGAAACCTTCTGTTTTTCAGCCTGTGTGCAGAATATGATGATGACATAATCGTTCGTCCCTTTTTCAGATATCTCAAACAGCCTAAATGTTGGTTGTGTGGTGGGTTTTTTATGACTTGAGTTGTCTCTTGTGTGTGTTTTTTTTTATATTTTGGATGAATTTATCCATGACACATACACAGATCACATGTCACATTTGCTTTTGAGATAAATATTCGACTCTTTCTTCCACTAATGAGCCCAGTCCGACCGTCCGATCACACATTCGACTCCACAAATGGTCTCTTTGGTTTGATGGGGGAGGTGGGGCCTTGGGTTCGGGAGTCACGTGACAGCTGGCGGTACATGTTGTCCTGGTAAGCTTGCGCCACAGGCAGAGTCCTTGCCACCTTCACATCTGGGTAGGTGGGCACCTGGCTGACCCGCTCCAGAATATCGCCACTGCCACGGGAACCGTTGGCCATCTTGCCCAGCGAGGGGGGCTGGGTCTGGGAGTAGTAGTCCTCCTCCAGCAGGTGTCCATTTTGGGCGTTGTTGGTCTTGTTGTAGTAGGCGATGTTGCCCAGAGAGGCCGGGGGGCTGTAGGTGGAGCCCTGCTGGACCAGCTGGCCAGGCGAGGTGGGGCTGATGGCAGAATCCATGGACGTCATGGGCCTGGACCGCGCCGGCTGATGCAGGTACTGCTGAGTCCGAGCCGTCTTGTCTATGATCCCCATAAATGGCGTGTTCCTAGAGCGGGTGGTCTCCCCCTGATACAGTCCCCCACCACTCTGGGAGGGGGAGATTGGGGAGATGTCGTCGCAGCTGCGCTCATACGCAGGCTGCAGCGGGATCTCCATCTGCTGAATGGACGAGGAAGGCCTAAAACCCGGAGCTAAATTGGAAGTGGATCCAGTTGAGATGTTGTTGCTTGAGGGGGAGAAGCGCAGGCCTACACTTTGGGAATGGATGAGGGGCCTGGGGGTGGGCACGTGCTGCTTCATCTCAGTTGTATTGGCACTGACGGGGCGTCTCACCATGTGGGAGATTTCAGGAGAGCCAAGCTGACAGGGAGGCATGGCGTTGGCGCGCTCCAGCACGTGTTCGGAAACTGGGTAGTAGGCGGCTGATTGGCTGCGGCTTATCTGAGGAGTTTGGCTGTAACGGATGCCCCCCGGGCCCCCGCTGCTGGCGCGGTAGGCAGAGGAGGGGCGCTGGGGTAGCTCATCTTTCAACAGGTTCGACTCCATAACCCCTCCTCGGCCGCCGTGCTGACAGAGGGCCCCAGAGCTGAGGCTGGCCTGAACCTGGGACATGGACCGCCCGTCCAGCGATGGCTGGTACACCAGACGGCTCTCCACATCCACCGAACCCCCCTGATAGCGACCACCAATGGAGTGGCCCATCTGGCCACCGAAGCTACTATTGCCCATGACGTTGCTGGGCTGGTTTGTGCGCACAATTTGGGCAATCGAAGGTTGGAGGCGAAGGCCTTGGGCTTGGTGGTGCTGGGAAGATAGAGACGGCTGTGAGCTCAGCTGGAACGAACGCTGGCTGCTCATCTTGGAAAGTGGAGACTTGGGTCGGCCGGGAAGCTGCTCTGTCTGGTAGCGCACAGGAGAGCCAGACTGGGACCTGTACAAACAAACACTTTCTAACGGTGGACTGGCTCTATACTGAGCAGCGCGGCGTAAAGGAGAAGGCGGCGGGCTCTGGTGGTCCATCCCCTGACCTCCTGTGCCCATAGGAGGAGGGCTGAAGCGGTAGGATGGCTGGTGCACGGGGGAGGTGTGGGGCGGACTGTGTCTGTAGTGGGAGTTTTGATGTGTTGGGGACAGAGACGGAGATGTGGGCTGGTATGAGCCTCGAGTTGGGGAGGACATGGAGGAGGAGGTGGGGAGGTATTCATAGGGCTGTCCCATGGGTGAACCTCCTGTTAGGTAAATCTGATCTGGGTGTGTGGGGGACAGCGGCGGGCTCTGGATGATGGGAAGACTGGACGGATTGGTGATGGCGTCCGGAGGCGGCAGAGCCATCGACATGGCCTCCAGCTCCTGCTCCAGATAGTTCTCGTCCTCAAAAAGGTCCTGTACGGGCTCCATGTCCTCCAGGCGGGGCTCGGGAGGGGGAGGGAGAGGCATGGACAGGGACAGGGACTCCTCCTCTTCTGGAGGAGGTGTAGGAGGAGGGGAAGGTGGAGGCTCCAGCTCCAGGTCCTGCTGCTGGTGCTCGTCCTGGCTGAGCTGATGACATTCCTCCTCCACCCTCTGAAGGAGCCGCTGAATTTCTCTGTTGTTGGGGCAAAGCTGCATGGCTTCATTCAGGTCCTCTAAGGCTTCAGGAAATTGCCTAAAAAAGCCAAAAAACACATTATTTTTTAGAAAAATACAAGACAAGAAGCATTTGTCCCTCTTGGTAACCTTCCTTCTTTATTGCCTTACAACCCTAACACTCAAAGCAATAATTCTAAAATAACCCAACAGATTAATGAAGTCAAACAGGTTAATAACTTGTTTTAAATAGTAGTTTGTGCATTTGCATTCAGCTGCATAATTTGTTAAACAGGATTTCTTTTGTGAGCAATCGAAGTCAAATGACCTGAACCTGTTGAAACAGCCCCCATAATCATCACCTGCAGCAGAATTATTATTATTAATATTATTAATATAGTATTAATTATTAGTATTAATATAATACACAAAGTATTGAGTTTTGGGGGGCTAAATACATAAATTATGCACGCACTATTTTTCAGTTTCAGAGTTATTCAAATTATTTTCCCCCTTTAACTTTAATAATCTGAAGCATTTTTGTAACATTATTGCTTTTAATCAAATAAAAAAATCCCTGTTATAAAGCAACAAAATAAAATGAATTCCAAGAGGGATGAGTGTTTTTTTACCACCCACTGCACTGAGTCATGATGCACACAAGCGTGATTATTTAGAAAGGTGTGGAGGATTATACGGAGAACGTTGTTAATCTTTGGAAGGACAAAAAGACGGTACCTGCTGCTACGTTTGGAGCGTGCCCTGGCATAATACGCCTCGTACGATTTTGGTTTCAGTTCGAGAGCCTTCGTAGCAAATTCCTCAGCCATCCCAAAGTCCTGCAAACATGGCAGAGTCACTTTTAAACCTGGAAAAAAACTCCTTACAGGTTGAACTAATCAAGGAATGTCAGGTTTTAAGTCTTTTCTCTTTTCTGTTCCCTCCCACCCTTCACTTGCTGACTTACATTCATTTTCCTCCGACATCGGGACAGGTTGAGAAAAAGTGACACTTTGAGCTCCCTGAATGTCTTGAGGTCCTCACTAAAGCCTTCACGTGGAAACTTTTTGAGAGCATACTGGTAACGCTGCGCAGCCTCCTTTACCTTCCCCTTCTGCTGGAGAAGAAGCACAAAAATATGTTTTTCATTGACAAACTGTAAATGGACTGCACTTACATAGCGCCTTTCTAGCCAACCAGGCCACTCAAAGCACTTCATAACACAATCTGAGCCCTTATTGACCCATCCACACACATTTATCCAGCTAATTATGAGAAATCAATCTGCACGGACCAATCAGAGCTTCAGATCATAGTCATGCACCAATAGACAGTCCCTCCAGGATTTCACGGGCACTTTTTGTGATTGTTGCGGGCTAAAATGCCTGATTTCGCGGGGCATTTTCCTAAAAGTTGCGATTTTTTTTTTACTAAAATCAACAAACAACCATAACTTTTAATATATAAACCAAAAATAATTCTTAGTTTTGTAAGATAATTACCAACAAACATCGACATTTTCAAAAGGTGCTTTATTTGAGAACTTTGATAGCTTCTAAACTGACATTCATGCCCATTTCTGGATCGTCCCTGGTCTGCAGCTCTCCTCACATGTTTTGCAGACACAAAGTGTTTGTCGATGCGTTTATGTTCCATGATTACACTGCAGGACGTGCAAAACGGCTTCCCCCCCCCCC
>NC_051446.1:23136540-23221896 GCF_001649575.2 Kryptolebias marmoratus
ACTGCTCCTGCACGCTCCCGGCATTCTGATGTTAACAGGAAGTGACGTCACGTGTCTTCTTCCTGAGTTATTTGGGGTTATTTTGTATTCCACGCTACACAAACCCACAAAGAAGAGACTAGACAGCAGAAACGGTGGCGAATCACTTTAGAAACAATAAATATTGGGTTAAAGTTGCTGTGTTTTGGGCAAAGTTGCAAAAAGTTGTGATTTCGCGGGGTTTGCTTGATTTTGCGTTAATAGTTGCGTTAATAGTTGCGTTAATAGTTGCGATTGCAACATCGCGAAATCCTGGAGGCTCTGAAGAGACGCAGTCGCCCCCATCTGTTTCTAAAACAGCAAAACAAAAGAAAATACATTTCTGCCTTTTCTAACCTTGTAGAAGCTGTCCCCCTCCTCAATAAGTTTGCTGAGTAAGATGATCATGATGTCGGGTTTGGAGGTGGCCATGGCCCACGTGGCCGGACCTGCAGAACACAGGAAGGAGCAGATAGAGGGAAAAAAACAAAACAAAACAAACAAACAGTGAGAAGAGCTCAGAGTGGAAAAAATCAGGAGGGCTTTGAAGGAAGGAAGGAAGGAAGGGACAACTTGAGCCACACTACACACAACAGCAATAACAAGAATGAGGACAACGGTCAAAATGGGGAATGGAAAAGAGAAGACAGGCAAAGAAAACACAAGTCTGCTCTGACACCTCATTGTGACGTCGCTTTGGACATCAGGACTGGGTCAAACACTGTTTGCAAATATGTTCATTTATTTATTTTATTTTAAAGAAGACAATTTTGCACAACTGTCATAAAAACAGCCAATCTGATTTGCTAAAAAATAGATTATTATAATAGGATGCACCAAATATCTGCAAACAGGATTTGTCCCAGCAAATTAAGTCAAAGATTAAGTTAAAGATACACATTTTCTGTCTCGTCAAGAAAAAGCTTGAAAACAGGATTTTCACCAAAAAATAAATAAATAAATAAAATCAATTCATCCTGCCAACTGATTCATGGCTGAAAAAGTCAGTCTTTTAAATATAACCACAGCAATCCTTGACACACGTACACACACCACAGAGGTGAGAAGGAGAGGATCTTTACAGGTAAAAACCAACAAAACGAGGCAAGCAGGAGGGATGGAACAGGGTCCTCTAAGCTGCCTTCGGGGGGGAAGTGCTGCTGACTGGTCTAGCTGACCCTGAGGATGAACAATGAGCACAGAGGTTTATCTCTGCAGTCTGAGGAGGCAGGGGAACAGGAAGGGTTTACAACGGCATGCACTTCCACACAGGTGTTCAGGTAGCATCTGACTGGGCTGCGACTGCTGGCGGCCAGTTTGCAAACAGGAGTCTCAAAACGTTTGTGGGGGTAGCTCGCAGTCCTGTAGCTCGACTTTTTGAAATCTGTGCAACAAATTTTCCCTGTAAATAGTCGTGGAGTTGTCACAGACGTCTCAAACCCTTCGTAATTTATTTTCAGTAAGTTCCAGAGCTGTACTTCAACACCGACCCTGGAGTTCTCCTTTGACAGTTAACATCCGAGGTCTAAAAATCACCTAAACGTTAATTAATTATAAAAAAACTGGTTTAAATCCGCCTGTCTGTATGTCAGAAGTGTACTCCGCTGAATTAAACTAACGTGGAGGCGGCTGAAGAGGTGGGTATGATGTGGGTGGTAAAATAAGAGTCTTCAGAGCCTAAAATTCAGTCTTCAGAGTTCCTACACAATTTTTTACATTTCCATCCCTTTCCAGTATCAAATGTTCAAAAACCTTCCTCAAATTTGGACTCATTTTCAGGTCTCAGTACGAATGTTTCCTGTTAATTTACATAAAATTTGGTTTTCTTCCCTGTTTGTGCTTTATATCATTTATTTCAATGCTTTTCTCATAAATTTTACCTAATCTTAACCACAGGGTTCACAGTTTCTTCAATAAAATCTGGTATTCTACAAAATTATGCTGCCATTAACAATAAAATAAAAATTACTTTATGCTTCAGGGTTTGTCCAACTTTTAGCAGACTGGTTGCATTCAGTGTATTATTAGTGTGAATTAATATAGTTTTAATCTGAAAGGTTTACAAAGTCTTTTACAATTTGTTCTCTTTCACACTAAAGTGCTCCAGTAGAGTAAAAACATTATCGCCCCACCCTTGTCCTTTTGCCTTCAGGAGATAAAAACCATTGTGAAAAGTACTTTAAATGTTTGAGCAATTAGAAAAAACAGAACTGGGAATAAAATCTGGAAACACTAAATACAAATTCCAGAGTTTTGCATACAAAATAGGTTGTCATTTCAAAATAAAACGACCCGGCGTCAGGATGCGATGAAAAAAAACCGCCCTCGTTCTCGCAATTTTGAGTTGCCAACGAGTCTCCGCCACCACAGCCCAGAGAGATACCACCTTCACTGAGGGCTCCTGTCATGCAGCTGTGAGATGGAAGGTCAACACTTCAATACGACATCACAGGCTGGAGGCTGGGCATGCCGTCAACGACCATTTCAGCATCTACCTCTAGACAATCCCGACCTCATCCCTGTCACAGCTAATACCACTGCGTGTTATTATTTGTCAGTTTGAGAGGGTAGCTAAGCTGGCTTGGCGACACTTAAAGACGACATAGACAACACAGAGAGAGGAGATAGAGCTGTCAAAATGCCTGGTAGGGTGAGAAGTCGACAGCCTCGGCTTTACCTCGGGGCCGACTGGGCAGCGTCTGACATCCTGGTGCCGGTGAGAGAGGCGGTGGATTGGAGGCAAGAGTGAGGTGAGGTGAGGTGAGGTGGGGCAAAGAGGAGGCGGAAGGAGGGGTGAGTGGAAGGGCAGAAGGAAGCGAGGAAAAAGTGATACAGAGACAGCAGGAGGGTGGAAGATAAAGAGAGGTGGTGGTGGAGGTGGAGAAGTGAGAAAAGGAACACAAGCAGCAGTGAGAAGCGAAGGAGGTAAGTGCCTTGGCAAAATAAAAAAAATAAGAAAAGGATAAAAAAAAATAAAGACAGGAACACCGCAAGAGCTAATAACAACTGGTTTCTGAGCAACTGCAAAGGACTGAAGAACGAGGAGGTGATTGAGAGAGAAACAAGACAAACAGAGAGCATGACAGCAAGAGAGAGAGAAGGGGGGGAACACAGTGCTACAGTCGTATAATAAAAAGAAACACACATCAGAGCCGTAAATAGCTGAGCAGAGGGAGCAGAGCGCAGCAGTAAGGGGGCGGATGACAAACAGCGACGGGGAGGAGTTTATGCTACATGGAGACAAATCCTGAATCCATGGCTTACTGCTCTACAGCAACCAGCAGAGAAAAAAGGAGTGTTTTCATTTCTAGACTCCCTCTTTGTGGTGAAACTGGAAGGATCTGTTTGACCCAGATAATTTCAAACGACCTTCGGCCCGTCAAACTGCTCTCACCTATCTTGGCTCCTTTCTTGAGCAGGGCGACCACCACTGATGTGTTCCTGCAGCCCACCGCCCGGTCCAGAGGACGCATCCCGCTGTAATCGACGTGCTCTATCATGGCCCCGTGGTCGACCAAGAACTGGACCTAAAGAGAGCAAAGATAAGGGGTGGGAATAGTTGACGACAAATCGATCTTTTCATATTAAAGATAAGTTTCACACAAGGAGCGCATCGTTTTCTTACAGAGTTATGATCATGTAACTGTCTATGGTTGTCTGATTGATGAGAAAATTTCTCATGAACCACCGGATGGATTTTAATTAAACTCTCAGAAAATATTAATTGGATAGATGACTGAATATGGAGCAGAGAAAGCAAAGCTGAGATCTGCCTGTAAGTTCATCTCCAAGCAGCTTCATGTTCCTCTGACCACAGCTGACAATGTTATTAAAACAAATACAGGTTCGTGAGACTGAAACCCGACCCCTGGTTTATCAGAAGTTAGTGCCTTCCATTCAAACTGAACTCATCATTTTGAATTTGATGTGCTCCATAAGAGAAGACCTATGATGGCTCAACTAATGACACAAAAACACAAAAAAAGCCAGACAAATTGAAGGTTGACAAGCTCCAAAGCTTCTGGACTGATAAGACAAAACTAAAACTTTACTTCTTATTGTGGACGGGTACCAACAAATTTACTCACATTGGTACTTTGAGCACCATTCCCTGCCTGACATCTTTGCCTAAAACTTTGGCATTTGGTGTGGAAGTGAAGAGGCCAAAAAACGCAAATGAAACTCGTCTCGTGGTAAACGGATTACTCAGAGCGCTTTACAACACAATCTGTCCACCGATGAGGCAGTGAGGGCTTCAGTGTCTTCACCAGGGACACTTTGACATGTATACTGCTGGAATCAAACCTCCGACTCTCTCTTTGCTCTAACCACTGCTCCACAGCCACCCCAGCAGTGTTTTAATAATTAGTCGAGGCCTAAAAGCTTGGAATCAGAGTGTCTACCTGCATTATGAAAACATGCTCTTCTGTGAAGACGACAGAGTCGCTGCTTCTCTCAGGAGGAGAGACCCAGATTGTAACAGTTTGAACTTTGTGAAACCTTAATTATCCAGCTGTCGATCTCTGACAGCTGGAGAGAAATTTTAATTATGATGTTTTAACACCCACGGCCTTCTCGGTGAGCGATGCCAGACACGGACGAGGCCGATTCGACTTTTTATCTGCGCGCGCTGCCACCAAAGACCCAACAGGATCCCAAACGAAGAGCAGGAAAGCGTTTGTAATTTGGATTTGGATGATGGAGGAAGCTCTACAGAGCGCAGAATCCTGTTCAGATTTTACGTTTACGACTCGGACGTTTGTGAATCCCTGACTCCTCCACACGTACCACTTCAGAGTCGCCGTAGAAGGCTGCCAGATCGAGGGGCGTGCGTCCGTTCTTGTCTGCATGGTCGGTGGCAGCGCCGCTCTCCACCAGGTAGCGGACGACGGGTAAATGACCTTTCAGACAGGCCCAGCTCAGAGCAGTCAGACCCTCCTTATCCATCAGGGACAGAGAGGCTCCTGCGGAAAACAAATGACCGCAATTTATTTACGCTTACGTATAAATCAGTGAAACAACCGCATTCCCTCCGAGTTAGTTCGGAACGAAAAATCCTAATTGATTTTGATAAATTGTTGAAGCATTTCTGCTGATTTAATTTGCCGTAATCACTGCTAACGCCATTTTAAAAATAATTACACTCATTTTTATTTGTCTTGTTGATGTATAGTTTTATTTTCACATAAAGACACTAGGAGAAAACACCCCAGTAAACAAAGGACATTAAATCTGAGATAAAAGTAGCACTGCTATCTTATAAAGAAGCCATTTCTGCAGCACCTCTTTTTTTCCAGATAAAAATCAGGAAACAAACACGAAAATCACCATCAAGCAAATGATTGAAGGTTTTTATTCCCAGCTAAATTTCTACACAATACACAACATTTTAAGACACTCAGGTTCTACATTTAATTAGATTTCTAATAAATGTATAAATTATGATATGGTAAGTAAGGTTTTGCTTACCCTGAGCGAGTAAAAACTCAACCGTTCCCAAATGTCCCTCTGAGGCTGCCATCATCAGAGGCGTCCGACCCTGTTTATCGGGCAGGTTAACGTCGGCTCCATGTGTCAGCAGGAGGTCTACGATCTGCAAAATCAAAATAATTTATGGGCTGAGAGGAAAACTGCAGCTAACGGTAATTATTTTCATTAATCTGTGACTGTCAGAAAAAGTTAAATGTTTTGTATGAATATTTATACTGAAGTAGATGAGCTTAAATGCTTTATTGAACCAGGAAATGTTCCGTTTACGGTAAATAACACAGGAAAGCGAGTTGTGGGTTCGGATGGCCGCTGACCTGCCAGTGTCCGTGTCTGACGGCACTGAAGAGCGGAATGATGCCTCGTCTGTTGGGCTGAGCCACGGCGGCGCCCTGCTCCAGCAGCAGGCGACAAACCTCCAGCTTCCCCCGGCCGGACGCTGCCGTCAGAGCTGAGGGCGACAACAAAGACGAGAGTCAGTCGGGTGCAGAACAGTACTGGCTTGATTTTTGTCTTTTAAGCCACTTTTAGCTGCCCTTCTGCGACATTTAGCTTTTAGCTGCCCTTCTGCTACATTAGCTTTAACCAGAGCTTTTAGTTTTTTAGCTTTAACAGCTCAGTTTCAGCACAGCCCTTCAGCACCCAGCGTTCACACAGTAAAATGTGTTTTCTCTCGTTGAATGGGAGTTTAAAATGACAAATTACTTTTCAAAAAAACAAACAAATTCAATTTGAACATTTGACATGTTGTCTTATTCAATCGTAAGATTGTTAAATAGCTTTTTGATTTTTTTGCTTCTTTAAGAAACAAGATTTAAAAAGATATGAACTATATCTGCTTTAGTTATGTCACACCACTTTATGAGGAAAAACAGGATTTAAATTGAAGTCTTTCACAGAGAAAAGATGAGAAAACAATACACTTGGGACTTTTTAGTCTTTGAGAAGACAGTTTTCACTTTTAATGAGTAAAATCCAAATGATTTGAGCTGTTAATATATTTCTTTTAATCAATGTGAGAGCAGTCTCGTAAGGACGGACTCAGCTTCAACTTAATATTTGCAGATTTAATGTACTTAGTTCAGTTTATGTGAACGTCTAATTCTATTACAGATATCCTCCCTCTTCCTACCTATTTAAAACCATCGTGCAGAGCAGCTTTTACCCTCCTGATCCCTCACAAACAGTAAAAGCGCGGCTGTTTTAGAGCACCTCCATGCTCAGCTGACGCTCTGCAGCTGGGGAGGAAAGGCTGTAATGAGCTTTCATAGCTTTAGGTTACAACGATGCACGACATCTCTCAACGCCCTGCCACTGTACAATCAGAGTAGTCATTTCAAAGCTCCCTGGAGCGACTTCCTGCTCCACCACACCACACACACATCCTCCTCCGTGTGAGCCCAGCCCTGACGGAGCTCTCTTGACACCATCAGCATCTGACGCAGCAGCGAGCAGCCGACATACAGGAGCGACCGCTTCCATCCGCACTGCAGCGAGCTGCCTTCCCGCATAAACGTCATCGTATTCCTGCCACGGCCCAAAGATTTCCCCTCAAAGGCGTCTTTCAGTGTTGACTTTACACTGTACCTGTCTCACCCCACAGGGTGTCGAAGTTATTGATCTGGGCTCGCTCCACCTCCTCTTCATCCTTCTCCGGCAGGTCCAGCAGGTAGGAAACGATCTGATGGGGGAAAAATAAAGAAATCTAAACGATTCAGATTAATGTTCAAGCTCCCTCCTTCTTCTGCTTTTATAAATCACACAGGAGTTTCCCTTTCTCACGTTTCCCTTCAGTCATAAAAACAAAAACCTATTTAACATCCTCACCATCTGATCTTTCAGGCGTTAAAGATGCCTAAAATTCATCCATTTTCTTTTATTTACAGGGTTTAATACAGCACTGCTAATCTTTTTATAGCGTCTGTGTATGGAATCAGACTTGTGCCAAAACAATAAAATAAATAGGAAAATATAAACCCAAAAAAAGCAATAAATAAAAAAAGATTTGTTTCAATTTCTTTCCCCCTTTCTGTCTCTTTTACCATATTTGATACAGATTTTATATAAAATTACACATTCTTATGATGAAGAATGCAGGATCAAGAGCAAATGATGCTATTTTGATTCACTGTTTTTTAAAAATAGTACTAAAGATCTTGAAAATTAATTAAAAAATAATATAAAAATCCTTGACAGGAAAAGTAACGGCAAGTAAAAAATCAAGACCAAAAAAATACATAAATAAATTAATAAATAAATAAACTTATATATAAATAAATAACTAATGTTTAACAAACTAAACTAGCATTTCTTAAATAAACACATTTTGTTCTTTGCCAGTTTTAAACAAAGATCTCACATATTTTTTTATAATTTTTATATAAATTGTGTCTATAGTTCACTTTTATTCTTTCTCTTACATGTCCCTCCTTTAATTCCCTAATTAGATTAGATACTTTTACAAAATTTATTCTTTATTGTAACATTCCTTTCATTGTTTCTAACTATTAATGTTAAAAAGAAAGCACAAATTAGAAAATATTACGGTTCAATCAACAATCTTGGAATAAAGGTGGTAATTAATGTCCCACAATGTTACAAAAAATAAAAATACACCTAAATTTTTCAAACTTTACGGTATTAGCATCATTTAACATGAGATTAAAGTTAAATTGAGACCTCGGTGTAGCCCATGCTGGCGGCAGCGATGAGAGCCTGCTGCACTGCGTGGCTCTTGGTGAAGGCCGCCTGCTGTTGGCTCTGAGGTGACTGCTGCTGCTGCGACCCCACGCTCCAGTCGCACTGGATCAGGTATTTCACCACCTCCATGTGGCCCCTGAGGGCCGCGTG
This sequence comes from Kryptolebias marmoratus, assembly GCF_001649575.2. Lineage (NCBI taxonomy): Eukaryota > Metazoa > Chordata > Actinopteri > Cyprinodontiformes > Rivulidae > Kryptolebias > Kryptolebias marmoratus. The sequence goes on from NC_051446.1 coordinate 23,144,896, forward strand.
AACCAGGGCGCACTGACCGTTCTTATCCAGGTGGTCCACCTTTGATCAGAAGCACAGAAATGAGCAAAGATCCCAGAAGGACCGGATATCACAGACAGATCATCGGCCCCTCAGACCTTTGCTCTCTTGCGGCAGAGCGCCGTGACGATGGCCATGTGGCCCCCGGCGGCGGCGTAGCCCAGCGGCGTGAGGCCACTTTCAGACTGGGCGTCGACAAAGGCACCAAACTCGAGCAGCAGAGCCACCATGTCCATGTAGCCCAGGTGGGAGTGGACACACAGGATGGGGGCGTTGTTCAGGACCTCCGTACGGTAGTTCACATTGGCCCCACCAAGCATGAGAAGCCGACTCACCTACACACACACATATATATGTAATAATAAGAAAAATACTCTCTGTGAAGCCTAATCTAAGATGTGTTTATTATTAATTAACGACTTTTTGGTCAAACCTTATCAAGATGTCAAGAGATGGCATGAATGACTCTCAGCTACTACCACATCAAATTATAGCTCAGTATCTTTAAAACTGACTGGGTAAGATCCAAGCGGGTTAGCTCCAAATGCAAATCAGTTGTAGTTCTGCATCCAACGATTACTTTCTGAGAGTTTCACTATAATCTGCCCACTGGTTCTTGAGATATTTTGCTAACAGACATTTGCATGAACACAATCGAGCACAAGGATTTAGGGTTTCCCCCAGAAAAGAGGCTAAGCCCGGTGGTAGGTGGCCATGATTTAGTAAAAAAAATGGTTAAAGTTGACAGGAAACTTGAGAATATGGTTATTTATTACGTGATATTTGTGTCAAATATTTACACAACTACAGTTTTACAAAAATACACTTTTGAAATACTTTTTAAACAAAAAAATACAATTAAAAATTAATACGAATTGATTGCACCTAATTTGAATCCTAATTTAAGTCACATTTACAAATAAATTGAATTAACATAAAGGGAAAAGTGCAAACAAAGCACCAACACACGTCTCACGTCAAGGCTTATCATACACTGGGGGAAACCCTGAGCATTACGCTCGCCTCTGCGTTTCGGCACGTTTTGAAGCGACCTTTAAAGACCCGTACCTTGATGTTGGGAGTGTAGAGGTTTCGGAGTGAAGAAAGTGCAGCTGAGAGACCCTCTGTGCTGTAAGAAATCCACAAGCCCTGCAGGATCGACGAGGAAACGCCGACTTTCTTGCTGAGACCCTTAAAGTCAGAACGTAAATCCTCATTACTGCGAGGCTCGACCGCAGCTGTGTGTGTGTGTGTTTGTGTGTAACGTATGTCGTTGTACCTTGAAGATATGTGCTTTGAGGATGTGATGGCCCAGCTCAATCGTCTGCTGTCTGTTCAGCTTGTTCTCCTGCCGGGAGAACCAGAAGGCCAGCAGGGTGTGGCCGCTCCTGCAGAGGTCATAAACACACATTTAGTCCCCAGGGCCGACTCACGTGGATCAGGATATTTGCACAGCTGGAAGAACTGATTCTAAGGGTCATGAATGGGAAAAAAAGCAGTTTTTCTGCTGAATAAACAAAACGTACCAACACAAAAACGGATTTCTATTCATAACTCACAGACAAGTCTGGAGCCTGAAGATGTTCCACAGCTTTACAAAGCAAATAAAATGTATTATTCTGCTCATAAAATATGTTTAATACAAGTGTTATTATACAGCTTGATGCCACAAGAGATTAAAAAAAGAAAAGTCTTTCTGAAGTTGACACTGATATAGATTTGATTTGTGCAAAGTTTAGTTAAAAATAGAATGCTGATAGTTTCTTGCACCTCGAGTAGGAGGGTCTTTTCAGAGCTTTGTATATAAATATTTTGTTTTTTTTAGTTCTTTTCTGTCAGACTCTATGAGACTCATGACTCTCTGCAGCGTCACAAACACGAAGCCTTTTATTTTTCCTCCCGCCGGCCCGTCAGCTCTGCCCGTGCTCACCTCGGATCGCAGAGGAACTTGGTCTTTTCTCCTTCCTCCCTCCAGATCAGCCACTCTCTGAAGGAGGGGTGAACAAACATGCGGGTGCCATCCCTCCTCTTCACCAGGAAGACCGACAGGTTGTCTACGCGCTGCTGGAAGTCCTCCCAGTCCAGTGTGCCCTGCAACAAAACACGCTCCACATGTTAGAGCGGGAAAAAGCACCAGAAAATGACAGAAATAACAAAAATACTATAAGTTTATTAGTGCAAAGTGAACAAAAGATTCATTTTTCCTTTGATAAATACCCTGAAAATTTGTCAGCTGTATTATTAGAGAGCTAAAATCATACAACTTCTCAGTGCAAAACTGCAAATAGTTTTTGGATTTCATCGTTTGTAGTTTTAAATACCATCACAAGATTCAGAGAATTTGTTTTCAAAAGGCACTGCAGGAGCACTGTACGCACAAATAACAGATAAATCAAAACGAGCCGACATTTTAAAGCTAATTCTTGAATAAAACTACACTTCTAAGAGCCCCAGAGTTATTTAAAATAAACTGAACTGAAGCATTTTTAGGGAAATGATGAATCAAGTGTACAAGAACATGGACCAGAGTTTAAAGAAATCCATTATCAGCACTGAAAAAGTTCTAATAAAGTGAGAAATGATGAAGTTATAGCCATTTTTATGCACAGTGTGTTGTGAATGGCTGTCAGCTGCTACCACACCAAATTTTAATTCAATATCTGTAAAATTCACTGAGCCACAGCCATTTTTATGTAGGCTAAAATCAATGAACTGAGGGAGGTTAACTCCAAAGGTTAATGAGTTTTAGATGTAATTACTCTTGAGAATTTCAATAAAATACATCTAGTGGTTCATGAGATATTTTGCTAACAGACACACATGGGTGTCTCCAACAGTTGTACTCTAAATAATCAGCTATAATACTAGTTCAAGCAGGAAGGAACTTCAGACAAGTGAAAGCCTCGGACTGCAGGTGTTATTCGAGGACAGCTACCTGCAGAGAGCCAGAGTTGATGGCCTGATAAATCTGCTCGTCCGTCAGCGGGTGGAGCGACGCCACGGCCACGTTGAGGAGGGGCAGCGCCCGCTCGAACGACGACTGCGTGGGGAAACGCATGTTGCACTGCAGCAGGTAAACCTCCGCCAAATTTACTGGAACCACCTGGGAGAAAAAGGGAAGGAAGGAGAGATTCTGACTGGCTGATTTCCTCCGGATCGGCGCGACGGATCATGAATAATGCACCGTGTTTGCACAGGAGCATCTTCGACTGCTCCGCACGGACTTCCTCCGAGCAGAAATGTGAATTTATCACTTGTCATTTTTTCCATGGAGTCTAGGAGCACGTCTGAATACATGAAATTAAATGAATCTGGGGGTGTGAGATAAAATATTTCATTATGAAATGCGCACTGAAACATTTCAAATGCATTATTTATCAAAAAGGTGTTGGGTTCTGGCTGTTAGAAAGAAGCTTTTGTGAAACTTTTTCCACAAAAAACAAGCAAGAATGCAGGTATATAACAAAAATAAATACTGCTGCACAGCCTGGGGAAATTAATAAGTTATTTATCTTGGATTAGAAGGTTTCAAAGCATAATTAAATGCATAACAAATGAAGCTGCACCACAATAAGGTTCGCTTTTTATAAATCCTGCAAGCAGCATCACCTGGCTATTACAGCTGCACCTGTACAACATCGGACGCTGTGGGTTCGGTGGATAAATAGGTGGTTAAACTCCAGCAAACAGCTGCAAGTTCCACCAGAACATCTTCACACATGTTCGTACATCTTATCCTTCTCTGGGTATTTTTCTCACATCTTTTCTTTTCGCACTTAAAATGTGTCAAATCCGCTGGTTTATTCAAAAAAACAGTGAAGACGACAGCAAAGGCTGAGCTCCAGTGACGCACCTTGTAGCTGGAACTCTTCAGCACCAGGTAGCCCTTCTCGATGAGGTCAAAGGTGAGTTTGAGGTACAGGTAGGATCCCTGGCTCAGGGCCTTCAGGTGGGCGCTCAGCTTGCCGAAGGTGGTGTTGTCCATCTTGCCGTTGAGCGAAATGTTGTTCTGGATCTCCGGGCTGCTGTGGATGCGGTGCAGGATGTAGCCCTGCAGGTCCTGGTCGATGGCGTCGTTCTCCTCCAGGCCGTCCAGCGAGATGCGGTGAAACGGCAGCGCGTTGGCGATCTCCTGCAGAACGTTAGGTTAATGAATGACACACTTCAACAGCTTTTATGTCTTTATATAAAATATATATATTCTGCTTGATGTTAATGTTCTCTACCTGTAACGTGGTTCGGACTGTCACCACCAGTTTGAGCCACGGAGGAAACCTGTTGATGGTTTTGGTGAGGAAGGACACGACGGTGTCTCCGTAGTCCGGCTTGTGGAACTCGGCCTCGTTGAGGCCGTCGATGAGGATAATAAGATCCTCCTCGGAGTTGATCTTTCTCTCTGAAACGCAGAAACCACCTTAGTTTATAATTTACCAGATTTAGATTTTTGTGTTTAGTTGGACTGAAAACTTGTTATGTGTCAGTTTATTATGTAAGTCAAGCTTAGATTTGATTTGATATGAAAGATTTAAAAACTTGAAAAGTAGAGAAATTGAACGTTGAAGGAATTAACACAAATGCTTCAACAAATATCAGTAAACTTAATTTTAAAAAAAGTTTTTTTCACCTTTATTAGACACTCGTTCTCAAAAGAGCTGTTTGTTCAAGTTAGCAAAACAGTAGCTAAAACGTTAAAAAAGGAAGCCAGTAACTAAATGAAGAAAAAATAGCACAACCAAGTAGCTAAATGCTAAATGTAGCACAACCATACACAGGTAAAAGCTAAAATTAGCAAAATTGTAGCAAAAAATGAAAAGGGGTTAAATAGAGTTGAATAAGAGCCTTGAAATGATTAACAGGCAGAAATAAACTCTTTGATGCTTTTAGCTGTTTGGTTTTAAAGAAGTAGTTTTCTCTGAGCTGAAATCTACCAAACCTTGAAGTTATTCTGCATCGGACAGCGTCAATGTAGAGGAGCAATAAGGCGAATAAATCAATGAGGTACGAAGTGCAATAAAATCTATTTCATTTTACAGAAACGCACCGAGGTTAGCATTAAACACACTGAACGATAACACCCTGACTGTCCACCGCCTCGGGAGGCAACAAAACCTTCAGCAGAACATGTCTCACCTTTGTAAAGTGCATCCAGGGGCTCCAGGACGCCCCTCCTGAAGGAGGCCAGGGGGTCCTGGACGCAGGAGCGCAGACTCAGGATACTCTGCAGGTGGGGCTCCCTCAGCAGCTGCTCCCTGTAGGCCACGAGGTGCGGCGAGCGGCACAACAAAGCCGCCACGTTGTGCACGAACTCCGGCACCAAACAGGTGTAGGCGTTATCCGCCTGGCAGTAGTGGTAGGCCACCACCTGGGGGCGACAAAGAGGAGGGGTGGGAGGTGAGAAAATTTCCGCCAGGTCACTCCCAGAGGAATATATCCTTCGTTTCCCCTTCAGCTCCTTTTGTATTTTGGAAACCTGATTAAAGGTTAGAGTCGGGGAGGAATCTCTGGAAGAACAAAGTCAGTTTAAAAGCGAGAAGTCATCTGGGATCGAGTCAACTTCATGGTGGATGATAGCAGCATAATGAAACATAATACGTCTTGTTTCACTGTATGGCTTTAGCTATTAATAATTCATAGCTTCTGGCTGCAAGGAGAGACTGATTCAAAGTCAGCTCATGCATGTGTTGAGATGACTGTGGCACGAAGGAGTCAAGTGTTTAACTGTCACATTTCACAACTGAAACACGATCAGGCGGATGATTAAACAGATGAATGGCTGAAGGAACAAAAAGTATTCTTTGTGCGGGTTTAAAACAGGAAAATACATTTTTTTCAGCCAATGAAACAAAGACAGCAGGTGTGACCGAGCTCTGCGGGGGGGATAAAGGGATCACAAAGAGTTTGGATTTTCAGCGGCGGTCAGAGGGCAGACGGAGGAAAAAGAAAACAAAGAATTAATCAAAATGAAATGTTAATTTTTGGTCACCGAGGAATAAAGGCCTTGAAAACAAAACAAAAAAAAAGGGTGAAAAAGGGAGTGAGCTCAATTATTAATGTCCAGAGTTAACAAGATCTAATAGCTTGGCAGGAAAATGGCTTTCTTCAGGTATAAATATTTCATAAGGATCCCTGGCAAAGTTGTTTTTTCTTTTTTAAACACATCTGCATAATGCAGCAGGCTGGGAATGGGGCTGCAGATGGCCGAGCAGCAGGGAGGGGGGATCGAGGTGCAACAGCAGACAGGAAGGAGAACAGAGAAAAGTGGGCAGGTTTCACACGTTACATAAGTTTACATTAAAGACGCATACGAAGGAGTTCAATGCACTGTATTTAAAAGCTTTAAACAACCAAGAGCAGCAGTTTCATTACATTTATTTTATTCTTTTTAATAAAAACGTAAAAGCAAAGTCCCACATTTACTCTATTTCCTGCCTCAGAACAACCCCCCTCACAGGTGGTGTTGAACTTCTTTTTCAGGCTTTTAACTATAATTAATGACAGATATTAAAGGTCTGCTTGTTTTTGTTTTTTATAAAAGCATTTCTAAAAAGAGCACGTCATTAACGGCACCAACTGATCGATAAATTACAACTAAAAAAGGGAGATATTTAAAATTATTTTGCAGTTTTTCCCCAATTACAGCTGGCCTGAAACTTGGACCTTTTATGGTTGATAACAAACAACAAACAAATAAAAATTAAAGGGACTCGTGAAATCCAACAAACAAGGTTATCCTGAACTATAAATGAAGCAGGAAAGTGTTTACTCCAGTAGTTTCCCATATATTGACATAAAATCTAAAAATTCTAATTTATATTTACTCCAAGGCTGTTTTATGTAGTAAACAGATGAAGGGCAGATGTGACAAAATACAAAAGGCACCATATTAAAAAAAACTAAAGACTCAAAGTTTCTTTAGTGAGGCTTAGTTGTATGTATTCTGGTAACTGGAGGATTAAAATGAAGCAGCTGTGGAAATGTGTGGGTGAGAGGTCCTGGGTTCAAATCCCGGACGAGCCCCCATTTGTTACAGCCCAGCCCAAAGCTGCAGCAAACAACACGAGGCGGTAAGTTACAAAAATGCTTCAGAAAAGTCAAAATATCACATGTATGGATATCTGAAAATGTACGAAACGTGCTCAGACTATTAAACATAAGATCAGAGGTGAGCAGGGTGAACTCCCGTTTGTCCACGGGAGACAAACCAGAGTCAGGCGTCTCTCAGGTCTACCTGGAAAACAAAGCAGACAGACTCTCACTCCATCGTACCTGTGATGCCAGCCTCCTCATGGACTCCTCCTGACGCCGTCTCATCTCAGGGGTTCCAGGACAGCTGCCTCCTCCCAGGGTACCATGTGAGGGTTGAGGCTGGGTGAGAGGGAGCCCCTCGCCGTCTGCTCACAACACATGTCACAATCGTGAAACATTTTATACAGCTAATCTCAAAACTACGGCTGAAGTGAGGCTGGAAATGTATTCAGAAATGTTTAATTTTCAGCTGGAAGTGAGGGAGAATATCCACATCCCTTACACGATGTACAAAATTTAAAATATCTGTGAAGTGAATGGATGCCTACGTTTAGGTGAGGCCTGGGGGCTGTCAGAAGCGATCTGCCTCATGCGGGTGCCGTGGCAACTCAGCGCCACCAGCCGAGAGATGATGGCCGTCTTGCCAAAGCCGATGTTTCCCACGATCACAACTCCGCGGTTGGTGCTGGCGTTGGGGTTGTTGAGGTGGGCGTCGATCTCCTGAAAGAGCCACTCGCGACCCGTGAAGACGGAGTCCATGGTGATGCTGGGCACCTCGAACAGCAGAGGCTTGAGAGCGATGTCCTGAGGCCGGTAGGGTGCAAAACGCACTGCGGGGGTCAAAGAAACGGAGTTACAGGCCATATTTCAGTGTGAACAGAAGCAATGGGTCTGAAAGACGGTGAGTTTTTAAATCGCTGTCAAAAGACGAAAGTTTTTGCTTAAGTCTGTGTGTGTTTGTCTATTTGTTACCAAACTATCTCATGAATCACTGCATGAATTTTAATGAAACCTTTGGTGTCTTCCAGATTTAAGATGGCTGCAAAAGAAATGGCTATAACTTTACAGATATTGACCTAAAATTTGGTGTGGTAGTAGCTGAGGCTGATTCCGAAAACACATTCTGACCGCAAACAGATCGCTCAAGATCTTTGTTTAACATTTTGCCATTACCTATTTGGAGTCTGTCTGTCTGTTAGTAAAATATCTCACGAACCACTGGATTTCAATGAAACCAATGACTTTAATTAAACAGACAAATAGCTATTTCTCAGTCAGTTTTTCATATTTTGAGCTAAAACTTGATGTGGTGTCATTCACAGCACATACTCTGAGTGTGGCATCTTGAGATTAAACATTATTTTTCAGGTTTGACCAAAACGACTACATTTCCATCATTTCTCAACATAAGATCATCTTAGTCTGCAGTCCTTCAAGACATGTTAAGCTGTTATTTTAATCTGAAAAGTCTCTAAAGTATTAACATGCTGGCGTAAGGAGCAGTCAGCATGCGATCAGTATGAATGCATGCACACGACATACAATCCACATTTACGCCTGATAATAAGTAAATTGGACAGTTGGCCACCTTCTGCTTTTATATTACCAAACAAGATGGCCGAATCTCTTTTGATCAGATATGAATTTTAATGATTTATAAACGACCATTATGCACAATCATAAATAAAATAAAAATAAATAAATGTAAGAGCACACTTGACGGCAGTATATGAAATTAAATGAATGATAAATTGAAAAGTTTATTGCTGTGTAGCAGGATTGTGTGCTGAAGCAGCCCTATCGTAACAATCTCAGATAAAACAAAATCAAATTAATCTTAGGACGGAGGATAATTAGCTAAAATGCTAACAGATGATGGTTACTGGCTCCCTCGCAGAAATGTTTAAAGCTGTTGCTTTTACTCACTAGGGGGAGACAATAAACCAAAGTCATCCAGAGGTTGGGTATCTTAGCCAAGCATATGGGCCATTAAAGACTAATGAGGTTAAAATGAATCTGGTGCAAACTTCTAAAGCTGTGTATTACAAATCTGTGTAAAATTTAGCTTGCTGCTTGTGGTTCTCGTCTCCCGGGTCTCCTTTTTAAAACTGATTTGAGCTGTAAATGTAAAAACACCCTCTTTTTTTTTAAAGGGGTGTATCATTGATTTAAACACCAGCATTTGGCAATTCTGTCTGAAACGAGATGAGAGTTTGTTACGACAACGATTAGAAGTTAGCGAGGCAACTGTGTGCAGAATGGGCTTCCCGATGCAACAAATGGAAGTTAAGGTAACTTACGTGACTGGGATTGCCAGGCATGGCTGTTATTTGCAGAAGCTGAAGCAAACAGGAAGCAGAAGACAGAAGAACAACAACAAAAAAAAAGGACAAAGAGAATGATGAGAAAGAGAAGAAGGAAAAGCCACTGACGACAGAAACGCAACAGGGCAAGGTGCAGCTCAGAAAAGTAAAAAAAATAAACAAACAAACAACAAACTGCAGCGACAGCATTTACATATAATGATGTCAGGGGTGCGGGGAACCATCAGACCAGGGTCGATAACTAATTGAAATCCTTTGAATTTGCACATTTCTCTGCATGTCTGGAAGGGGAGGTCGAGGTTTTGCACTTTAGGGAGAATCTAATTGGTTCCATTGCGCTGGGCGAGATCAATCAATGCCCATAAAAGTAATTGAATCCAGTTCTGGTCGTAATCCGAGCTGGTGATGGGAGACTCCTCAAACCCTGCAGCCTCATTGGGTGAGCAGATTGTGTGGGTTGCTGGGAGTTTAATACGAAGCAATCAGCACCAAGTCAGACGTCAGATCTGGAGTTACTGTAACAAACGATCTCAGACGGTCACGTCCTGTTTCCAGCTCCGCCTTTCTCCGGTTTCCTTCGCTTACGTAAGGTGCGATCGGATTCTTGCAGTGAGAAAAAAGCTGCGGCTCGGATGGTAGCAGGTGCGGTACTTCATTTCACACCCTGCAGCCTACCAGCAATGATCGCACTGAGAGGCAGAGATGCAGAAAATATGTACTTTTCAGTACACTGGTACGATAAGATGGTGAGATTACGCAGTTTTATTTTATTTTTTTGCGGGATGTCAAACATTGTGCGGGTTCAGAGTTCAAAGAGGGTGTGAGTTGTGTCTTTTGCAATGAATATTTTATGTAAGATCATAATAGAATAAGCATTTTAACTCATTTAAGTTTATTACAGTTCCTTTTTTATAGCAGCAGTCACAATAAAAGTCATCTCAGGGCATTTTAAAGAACAGGTAGCTCAATTCAAATATAGCGTGGACACAGCAGCAGTCCTCGAAAGAACAGATCTTGAATTAGGGTGACTCCAAAAGTTCATCAGTTGAAGAGGTACATCCAATAATTACTTTCTGAGAGATTTATTTAATTTGGTCCGTCGTTCATGGGATATTTTGCTAACAGACAGACATGCAATGCAGGCAATTACAATAATGCTCACTTCTATGAAAGGCAGGTGATAAATATAATTCAAATTTTAATGTCATTTTTAATTAACTAGTTTGTATTATTGTAATTTCTTCTTTTAATGTATTTAAAAAGCACTCTGTGTTTCGCTGTGTGCTGCCAAATAAACTAGCCTTGGCTAAAAAAACAGAAATAAAACCTAAAATTTCACAAAAATTGCAGGTTTTACATATTTAATACATGTAATTTTATTGTATTATCTTTATTTTAAGGGTCAAGTAGTTTTACAAAAACTATTCATAGGGGCTCTTCTATTTCTATGGGATTTAATTTCAATAAAACCTTTTTTCCCCCAATATGAGAAAAGGTAGGTGTGCACAGCTAATTAGTGTACAAAAAAATGGAAGAATATTGTGTATGTAGCGAGGCAGTGCTTGTTCAACAATCCCACTAATAAGCTGATAATGTATGCATGTAGCACACAACTACATGCCTGATTTCCAGAAATGTTAAATATAAAAGCAGAATGAAATTTAATGGGATGATCCTACTGATAATAATCCAACTTACACAATCGGCAAAGGAATTCAGGGATATCTGAAAGTGAGTGAAAAGCTACAAAATGCATGGCCAGCAGTAAGCTGTGAGCCAGCCGCAGCTCAGAGTAATAAAAGCCATTTCATCCATATTCAGTAACTCAACAAACACGTCCAGCCAGAGAGAACGAGGCAGGAAAACAACTGATGTAATATTCCTCCAGAAAGAATGATGACCTGATGTAACACGAGTGAAAACTGCCCGATGCTGCCAACAGCATCGGCCACTGAAGACCCAGATATTCTGCTTTAACTGGTGCTAATCCAGTTATCTTAGGGGGGCTGAAAGCCAAACGTAGCAGCAAGTCGCCCCTCGTCCTTGAGGAATTTGGTAAACCCGACCCTACGCTATCTGGCACGGTTCTCCAAAAACGATTACTGCGTCAGCCGTGCACTCCACCTCCGCCACTCCACCGTGTTGAGCATTCTAGGAAAATATGGCAGCCATGTTGCGAACGGGGGCTGAGGGAGTTGTTTTAAGGATGCTGAAAGCAAATGTGTTTGTGAGGGATGGACGGACGGACGGCAGTTGCTCATAATCCTGCCCATAACACTCTCCCCCAGGCGACGCTAAGGATGGTATCACTCCTCCTCCTCCATCATCGGCAACCCCTCCGCGGCCAGACGGAGTGAGAGTCCCAGACTTTGTTAATTATTCACCAGGTGAGGATGAGTCACGGTGGCTGAACAGCCTAGAGAGGGAGGAAGAGGATGAGGAGCAGAGGGGGACTGGTGGTGGAGAGGAAAAAAAAAATGAAGGTATGAGGAGAACTGATCAGTTCTGCTTGGTGTGAGGAGTTCTGGAGAATGTGGTGATGGATCAACAGGTCGGACAAAAAAACTTTTATGTTTGATGAAGGAGTTTGTGGATCTCCAAGGACTGTTTTTTTCTTCTCACACAGTTTAAAGCCAAGTTGTTTCTTGTAACAGTAGAGGTGGAGATGGATCTCACACATGGACAACTACAGCAACAGAATCTTACATAAGTTATTAAAAAAAACCTAAAGTCTTACATAATTTGCAGAGTAAGCCTACAGCAACATTTTAAATCTAGATGTGCAGATGCCTAATGTACTGTAACCTGTAGTTGCTCTCTACATTACTGTTTACTGTTTTTTGATGACATACTGTTTGCTGGAATTACAACAAGCAGCCAATCATAACAAGAACTGTTAGTATGTTGTATAAAATAAAAATAACAGTGATTAGATAGTATAACTCTAGGTAGTTCAAACAAAAATAAAGGTTAGGAGAAGTTAAATTAAAGCACTTGTGTCTAAGAGACAAACAGAAAATAGAGAGGAGTGTTTTCATGAGTGACGGCAGGATGGATCGAGTGATCAGGACGTTGTCTGAAGTATTAAAGGAATTGCTCCGGTCTGTTGTGGTGAAGAAGAAGATGACCCAAAAGGCAAAGCTCTTCATTTATTGGCCGGTCTATGTTCCAACCCTCGCAGATTATGATGGTAAGAATGAGCTCACAAATACAAGCTGCTGAAACGAGCTTCCTCCGAGCATCCAGGGGAGCGCCGAGTAGAACCGCTGCTCTTCTACATCAAAAGGAGTCAGCTGAGGTGGTTCAGGCATCTTATCGAGAAGCTTCCTGATGCCTCTTCTCTGAAGGTTTTCCAGGCATGTCCCACTGGGAGGAGACAGCAGGGCAGAGCCAGAAATCACTGGCCTGGGAACACCTGAGGATCCCCTGGAAGAAGCTGGAGAAGGTCGCTGAGCACAGAGATGTCTGGGTTCCCATCAGGGACCTGTTGTCTTCATGACCCGATCACGACAAAGGGACGGATGGACGGATGGACGGATGGATGGACGGGTGGGTGGGTGGATGGATGGATGGACGGACGGATGGGTGGATGGGTGGATGGATGGATGAAGGGACAATATAAAGTCTTTAGATGAAGTTAAAAAAAGCTGAAAGTGTTTTTGTGCTGTTCCATCCGTCTGTCTGTTGGTTTATTTAAAATAAAAAAGATAAATCTGTTTTATATTTAAATCACCAACATTAGAGCCAATGGAAATATGATTGTTAAGAACAGACATTTTACACAAGTAAGTCTGATTTAAAGGTGAAATTATTAGTAAAGTTAAGGGTTAATTATTTTTGCTTTCAGGAACAGAAATAATTTTGGTCTACAAGGTTTGGGTAAGATCAGGATTGGTACCCAAAACCGAAACATAAACAGAATTACAGATGATATAATTTTTACCACAAAAACAAAAAAAATCTAATTTTCTTTTTGCTTCAGTTATCTGTTAAGTTTCAAAGAGGAAAGGAGATTGTAATTATGGCTTCAAAATGATTAAATCTGTTTGAATATTAAAAATAAAACAGGACAAATAACTAAACTGGTCAAATTTCATAAAGCAAACAATCTGATCCATTTTTATAAGTAACAAAACTAAACAGGAATACATAAAAATTACTTGAAAAAGGCTAAAACATTAGCTCTGCTGCTACAATTAGCTATTTAATAATGGCTATATAAGAAAAAGTCCTTTTTCTTCCAAAAAAAGGAAAAAAATAAAATAATAAAAAATTTAAATATATATAGTGAGGAGAGACATTAGGGAGGATTAAGGTAAATCATCCCCAGCCTTTTATTACAGGTGTTTTATAATTTTATGGGTAAAGATATTATTGAGAGGTTATTAATTTAAATATGCGCTGAATTTGACAAAATGTACAAAATAAGTTTGTGGATTTTCTTAAGCAGATGTTTAAATAAAACTGTCTTTCTGTAATGTCTGGTTTACAGAACGAAAAAAGTTTGTTTTAAGGTCATTTTATTGCGTGTCCTGCTATTTTTATGAGATTTCCTTGCAATAATAAAAAAAACTCCTTTTTATAGGGTTGATTCTTTAGTTACAACACTGGAAAATTAAACCATTCTGTAAAAACTCTGTTTTCTGTTTATGAACAAAGTAAAAAAAGAGGGGGAAACAGAGGGAGGACAGAGACGGACAGAAACAAAAAGGGGAGTGAAAGTAAAGATAAACGAAGGAGAAAATGTGTGCGGTGTACAGTTATGTGAGAGGGTTTGCGGTGAATATATAAGGTGGGTGGTAAATCTTCGAGGTGGGCAGGCGGGAGCACAAGACGGTCCATTACGGTCTGACTCACTCTGCTCCAAACAGCAGCACGGCTTCGACAAAATCAGCCGCAGAGAGACCAACGGATGACCCCCCCTCCCGTCTGACCCATCCAACGAAAACAAAACGGATGAATTTATTCCTCCTGTAACGCTGAACTTTATCATTTTATACGTCCGGATTTGGAGCTGTCAGGAGAGAAAAAGGGCCGGAGAAGGTCCAAACATGGATTTCACAGCATTCTGGACACTAAATATATTCTCCTGAACTGCTAAAGGAAGACCACTAAATAAAGAAATATAACTTTGATATATATATATATATATATATTTATTTACCTTTTCATGTACGGACCGCTGAGACTGTCAAGACTTTTAAATCTTTGCTTAAGACTCATTTTTATTCTTTGGGGTTTGATTTGAATAGAGTTTGAGTTTTCTTTTATTGAATTTATAATAATTATGGAGTATTTGGTTTTTTTAAGTTTTAACTTTACTTTATTGTTGTTATCTTGTTTAATTTCATTGAATTGTACAGCCCTTTGGTCAACATCTGTTGTTTTTATGTGCTATATAAATAAATTTATATATATAAATATATTTAAGCAGTGTAGAACAGCAAGTAGGGATGTAGAAGAACGACCTGAAAGGACCCGTTAAGCACCTCAATTATATATTTTGACAATCAGATGGACACCGGATAAAAATATAAATAGAATAATAATAATAAGGGTGCTTCAATGCTTATAATCCTAATAATTATAATAATAATAATAACATTGATCTCTCTGTTAGATATTTTCCTGATATTGTGCAGCCCTACCACCACTGTATGTGTGTAACTTGAAATCTTACAAAGACCCTTCGGCAATAAACATTTTGTCGTCATATTCAGTTTGGGGGGAAAAACGCTGTTTTTCGATTTTCTAGCTTTCACGTCCTGTCGAGCTCGGTCTCGTCCTCCGACTCTCCTGCTGCAGCCACGGGCGCAGCGCACTCAGGGAGGCTCTGACACTGATCTGAGGAGGCAGGACGCATGCTAGGATGCAGTCGTTTGGCTTGTAAACACACTTGGCTGCCCTTAGAGGAGGAAGGTTGAAACGAGTGGCTTTGACAGCACCAGCAAGGATTTCAGAGGGACTTCCTCGTTCCTGCCATTGTTTTCCCCCCGTATCCATCCTCCCTTGCATTTGTCTCTCTTTCTAACACTCATCCACTCGGCTTGTCTGCAGACGGCTGCCCTCAAGCTGGGGACTCGCATCACGGCTCAGCCGACCGTTATTTTGACTGAACGGGGTCTTAGCAGGTGTTTAAAGCACACCGATGCATATTTGCGTTCGCTCGGATGGCAGAGGGCAGCCATTAGTCTCATTACAATCTAAACTACAGAGGATGAAGGGCAATGGGACACATAATGTTGTGACATTTGGCTCAGAGAAGGAGGATGAGGAGGTGCGTGCTGTGTGCAGTGAAGCACACACTGACCGGGACTGTTGAGACAAATGTTCAGCTTTGTAGTGACACAGTGTGACAAAAAGCTCTTTGTGTACTCCCTCGTACTCTCCCGCTCTCACGCTTTGCACGCAGGAAACAACAACAGCTGACATCCAGCGTCCACCAACAACTGCACGGCCACATCACCGGCCTGTCCTAAGAGCTCACAGAAACCAGCAAGACATTTATTTATTTTTTTATGAGAGAAAGACGCTCCCGACTGCAAATTAACTGCCGCTGATTTCCTCCAGAATGTTAACTACAATTTGTTCAACATGTGGCTTTGACTGAACAATATGAAGCAACAGGATAATCCAAACCAGAGCAGAAAAATAATTAAGGACAAGCATTTATGCATATCGCCCTCCGCCTTTCATGCTGGAGTTTTAGACTTGAGTCTATCGTATCCTGAGAAATGACGAAGTTATAGCCGCTCAGAGCATGTGTTGGGGACAACTCTCAGCTCCTACCAACTAAATGTTAGCATCGAACGAGTTGTAGCCATTTCTGTGTTGGTTAATGTTGATTGGCTGCAGCTGCCATCTTGAATTGGACTGACTCCAAAAGGCAATCAGTTGTAGAGGTACATCCAAATAATATTTCCTGAAAGTCTCGTTAAAATATGCCTAGTGGTTAGTGGGTCAAAAGATATTTTGCCATTAGAATTGACTTCAAACAGTTTAGAATAAATATTTTGCAGTTGGGATTATATCAGCTGCAACCACATCAAATTTTAACCCCATGTCTATAAAAATAACCAAGTTATAGCCATTTTTGCATTTTGTAAGGTCAGCTGGCTGTAGCAGCCATCTTGAATCGGGTTGGTACCAAAAGTTAAAACGTTTAATGATTACTTTCTGCACATCCAGTGGTTCATCCAGAGGTTTTGGCCAAAGGAAATAGCCCGCCTTCCTCCGTTTGATAACAAAGTAATTAAAAAAAACCCTTCTTTTTGGTTAAAAGTATATATTTAAAGTATATATTTAAATCACCAACCTTTGAAATCCAGTTTTACACCAACTCTAAAACAAAACTGAGAAATTAAATATTTTGCCAGCAAATTCATTCCCACTTATTAACCCATATTAAGAAAGAATTGAACAAATAAAGCCTCTTTTTTTAGCATTGTGCCTAATGTTTTATACCCCAATCAGGAAAACTGATGTCTAATTGATGTTTTCTCTTCTCCGTCTCGTTTGCCAGTGACTGAACTGTCAGAAATTACATTTCATGTGGGCGAAATGAACCACAAACTAAATGGACGGAGAATGAAGCCTGGAGATTATGATGCTGATGATTTTTGACAGGAGTAACATCTGCTGGCTGACCGTTGTGGTGCTTTCCAACAGATAACTCAGGAAAAGAGGGATTAAAGCAGCTAATAATGTGTTTGTGCAGACCCGAAGGAGCGGCTGTGTTCGTGTGTTTGCGCTCACCTCTCAGGTCCGGCCCGGAGCGACCCGGCCCGCAGGTGGTGCTCTGTCTCGGCATGCGCAGCGAGGCGCGTAACGGAGTGTGCCTCTGCTCATCCAGGTACGCCAGGTCCTCCAGGTGGGCGGAGCTCGTAGCTATGTTGTTGTTGTCGTGTTGGAGTGGGGGAAAAACAGAACACGCTAACGTCACAGTGTGTGCACATCTGCGGCAAACAAAACCCATAATATGCACGCATGCGAAAGAGGGTGGCAAAGATTGGTGCGGGCGTCCTGAGGCAGCTGTCAGGTTCTTGTTCTTACACTTTCTAACTCCGTCAGGAAACGCGGAGCCCTCCTTGCCGTGTCTGTCACGCAGCATGGAGGCAGATGCCATCCGGCCCCTCTCAGGATTAATTAGCTCAGCAGACAAATGTCTTATTCATGGGGAGAGCGCCGTCTGACGCTGGCTGCTGATCCTTCACGCCACACCGTGTCTTTAGGGCCAACACTTGGAACCACTGAATGCTTAATGAGATCAGACGCCGCCATTGGAAGTGAGCAACATGATTCTGTATCACACCTGAACCCCGACGGTTCAGAAAAAGGTGAGAAAACACGAGATGCTCCAACTTTAAAATTCAGGCAGGATTAAGGCCCTGAAATATTCAGTGGCAGGTGAGGGCAAAGTTGCTTCAACAGGGAAAAACCAGCAAACTTGGGGAACAATTTTTATTTAAAATTGAAGATCTGGCATTTCTTTAAGGAATGCATATCACCCGCCACCTTTCAGGCCACCTGAATGACTCAGTGACTACCACATCAAATTTTACCTTCATATCTGTTAGACTTACAGTCATTGTGTTAGCTAATTTAAATTAGCTGTGGAGGCCATCTTGAATTGAACTTAATCCAAACCACAATCAGGTGCAGATGTACATCCAATAACTGCTGAAAGTTTCATTAAAATCCATCCGTTGGTTCAACGCCACAGACAAATGAACACAGACGTGGGCAAAAATACTAAAATTAGAGCTTTTACTTTTTTTCCCCTTTCTTTTATGAGACAATACTGATTTATTTTTAAGAGCTGAAGACACTTCTCCCGTCAGTTACTGCATGAAAACACTTATTTTTAGAAACTATCAAAGCGGTAGAGCTGCGACAAAGTCAGACAGGGAGTTGGCAGACAGACTGGGTTACTATGGTGATTGCAATTATAGTTATAATAAAATAAAAATAGATAAAAAATAGGATGCTTCTTGCTCGCCACCAAAAATCAAAAAGGTGGGGGATAAGGTCTGTCTGTTAAACAAATATCTCATGAACCAGTGGACAGATCTTAATGATACTTTCAGAAATTTAACAGTATACATCCACACCTGAATACCTTTTGGAGTCAATTCAAGATGGCTGCCACAGTAATCAAGCTTAGCCGACACAAAAATGGCTCTAACTCAGTCAATTTTACAGATATTGAGCTAAATTTTGATGTGATAGCAGTTGAGAGATCTGGCATACTTTAAAGTTGTGACAACAAAGTTGAGAAATAACTTTGGATGATTTTAGTTTAAAACTGTGACCTGAAAGGCGCCGGGGCGATCTGCGTTCTCTGAAGGAAAATAATCTGGAACTTTTCTTTCTTCCGCACAATACCTGAAACAGTTTGAGGTTGTGAGATTCTGGAGGGGGGTGTTAGTGGAAATCCACGCTTCTTCTCAGCGTCATCCTTTGGGTCCGTCTACTCTGGAATTCTCCATGGAGCAGACCTTTCAGGATCCTCCTCTTGTCTTTGAACAACTCATCGCCGACACTCATCCTGCTCTGGGTTTAAAGAGCGGTTTCTGTGCCACTCTAGCCGAAGCTCAGTGAAGCATGAGTGTGACTGCGAACGAGTGAGTCACCACAGCTACAAACCCCAAAAAATGAGCCACACGGGTTTCCCAAATAGGAGGGAAAATAGCAGCTGGGAATGCTGGAGGCTCGGCGGAGTGGGGGGAGAACTGGTCGAGCTAAAAGCAGGAAGAGTGGGGGCATGAATCTGCTGCTAAACCAAGGAAGAATGACTCAGGGCTTCAGGGCTGGCAGGTCTTTTTTTCTACTTCTTCTTCTTCTTCTCTCTTTCAGCTGTGTTTGAATGTGAGAACTCGAATCTGTGTGCTCATCACTTCTATCTGCAATGCAGCAGGCTGCCGGGGGATCACATTCACAGCTGCTGTGCCAATGCGCTAAGACTGCACGCAGAGTGGAAAGAAGCAACACAGGAAAGCAGAGTGAGCGTGGAATCCGGCAGGAAGTAGCAGGTATCCATGAAAAGTCTGACTGTGCACCAGGAAGCTTTGGGCGATGAGAGCAGATACTTCCTGTTTACGACCCCAAGTCCAACAAAGTTAGGAAGGTGTGTAAAATCTGATAAACCCATATTTTATACACAATGTAACAAAGTAAACGGGTTTAAACAAATAAATTGTACTACTTTAAATAAGGTTATTTTAAATTTTATGGCAGCAAAACATCTCAAAGTTGTTCCAGGTCCATCTCATCTTCTTCTCCCATCAGTCTGTAAACATCTGGACCTGAGGTTGTCCCGTTCTGTCTGTTCAACAGTCCTGGATGGGAGCAGATCCTTTCCAGAGGCACTAATGCACCCCCATACCATCAGAGAGGCAGTCTGACCTCAGAACAGTTCTCCTCTTTGGTCCAGAGGAGACACATCTGTTCACATCTGGCTTCTTCTCTGCCTGATAGAGCTTTAAGCAGCGTTTGTGGACGGCACAGTGAACTGTGTTTACAGACAGTGTTCCTGAGCAGAACCAGAACCTGATCCCCAACATCCAGCCTTGACCTTGGACCTCAGAGGTTTCTCCAGATTCTTCAGATCTGTTGATGGTTTTATGAACTGTAGATGGTGGGAGATTCAAATTCTTCCCAGTTTTCTGTTGAGGAACATTAATCAAAAATAGTTCTGGTTCTAGTTTTTTTTTACTTTTTTTTTCTCACAAACTGGTGAACCTCTGCTCATCTTTACTTCTGTCAGATTCAGCCTCCAAAATAGTCTTTTTACCCCCAGTCCTCTGACTGACCTGTTGTCAATTAACCTAATTAGTTGCAAAAAGCTTCTTCAGCTGTTTCTTCGTCGTACCACAGCCTTGAATTGCTCCTGACCCAACTCTTTGGAGACGTGTTGCTGCCTTATTTTTTAAATTGAAACATTTGTGTTATGTTTACTTTGTTCTATCGTGAATAAAATACATTTACGAGATTTGAAAACCACTGCATTCTTTTATATTTAATTTACATTTTACACAATGTCTAAACTTTTTCAGCAATGGGGTTGTAGAAGAGTAACAGACAGCACACACACACATACACACACACACATACACACACACACACACACACACTAAGCGAAACAACAGCTGGGATTTTGTCCAGTGTCAGTCTCAGAATCAGCTGGCAGGACAACAGGTTGTTTTTCTTTTAGATACGAGTTAGCTACAGATGCTCTAAATGCCTCATTATTTCTCTCAGATTTGATCAAGTGTTATTTGTTTGCATTATTAATCTTTTCCCAGAAGTATTAGCAAAGAGAAGTCTTTCCTGCTGAACAGATATTTCCCTCTCGATTAACAACGCTGTGTTTGTTGGTCATCAGGAGTCGTTTCTTTGGTGCTCTTCAATGGGAATAAAGTTTTACTGTTAATTATTTTTGCTTATTTTGTTATTGTGTTATTATTGTTTAGCTGTGGTGGCCATCTTGAATTAGGTTGGCTCCAAAAGTTAACCAGTTGTAGGCGTACATCCAGCGGTTCATGAGATATTTTACCGAAACACAGAAACACACGCTCTCTCTCAGGCAAAAACATTATCGCCCTTCGGCAGCAGGTGATAAATACGTCCCCACATCGTACAATTTCTGCTTCTACGATTCCAGTCAACTCGCTGATACAAGCTGGCAGCACCAGAGAGAGAAAAAGAGCAGAAAATGCTCGGTTCCTGGTTTCTGCTTCCTCCATATCCATTTTCAGCTCAACCAACGCACTGCCTTCATTAGGTAACACAGTCCCCCCCACCAACCCACTCCTCGTTCTCCTCCCCGGTCGCCTCCCCCTCCCTCCCTCTCTGCACATCAAAGCCCGGTGTCTCTGTCACTCTGGGGAATGGAAACGGTTAAAGCCCGGGGCTTTGATGTTCCACTGCTGGCTGAGCTCAGCCAATCCTCGGCCGGCGCTCGCCTCCCGTCCCCTACATCATCTAATAATTCTTTGTGGAGGAGAGAAAGAGAGATTATGAAACGCTCTTTCGCTTCTCTTTCACATGCATCCGTCTCCCCTTCGCACAAATATGGAGTTCCTGTCCCCCCCTGAAAAACGCAAACGCCTTCTTCTTTATCGACCGCTGCCAGAGGCGAGAGGCGATAACGTTCATTCTGCTTCATTTTTGGAGTCGACCCCATTCAAGATGGCCGCCACAGCTGAGCACCATACAGATACTGAGCTAAAGTTTGGTGTGGTAGTAGCTGAGAGTCAACCTCAACAAACTAAGTTCTAACATCAAATGTCATTTACGAGGTTTGACCAAATCAGAGACAACTTAGTCATTTCTCACCATAAGATAATCTTAAAGCAGTTAGATTTAATAAAAAATCTTCCACTTGGTTTTCATCATCTGCAGCTCGCTCGGTCCTGTTTGAAGATGAGATCGGAGATGAGGATCTGGCTGCTCTGGCAGACAGCCGTGTCAAACCGCAGCACACGAGCAGCATGAAGACACGGGCCCGCTTGGGTGGTTTCAGGAAATACGCAAGTGTTTCTGCATGCATGCACAAAGAGTTTTCCTCCTGCGGGAGTTTGGAAAAACGACAGAGCTCATGGTTTGCAGCAACCACTCTGTAACTACTTCAGCATCCAATCAGTTAATTTGGACATTTCGGCTTGTTTGGGACATTACAGCTTTGACTATTGTTTTTCTAACACTAACACTAATTGTTTTTTCACGAGATTTCTTCAGATCTTTCAAAAGCATTGTGCTCTTTGAGATCTACTTCAGCTCCGTTTTCTTGTCTTCTTATGTCCTTTTTGTCTCCTTGTGCATTACTTTTGTTGTTTCCTGCTTTCTTTTAGTTTCTTTATGATCTTTTTATGTCTCCTTATCAGTTTCTTTGTCTCCTGATGTCTCCTTATGTTTCCATTTTGGTTGTTTTGTTGTTTAATTGGTCTCATTTGTTGTTTTAATTTTGTGTTTTTTTTATGTATCCATGCTGTCTTTAGTCTCCTTTTGTGTCCTTTTCTTCTTTGTCTTTTTATGTCTCTGTGCTTTTTCCATCTTTCTGCTAGCTTTGTCTTTTTTTCTTTAAATATTTCATCTCGTACTGAAAGTCCAGCTAATATTCAACTCACTTTCATCTTTCAGAAAATTTCAGCAAAGTCATTCAGCCTTGAAAATGCCATTTCTCTAGTCACTGTTACTTCTGGGAGCAGCTACAATAAGAAACACATGAATGAGAGCTCCTTTAGTCGTACAAAAGCTTTTCCTCAGTGACATTCTTGCAGCTGCAGAACGTTATTCTGCAGAAGCCGTTTTCCCAGACCGCGTTACTCGCAGCTCTGTAGGTTCAATCCACACCAGAGGGCTGGAGGAGCTTAAAGTGACGCTAACAAAACCTTCAACACAACCCTCTCCCAGCTGAAGGCAGGAGTTGTTTTCGTCCTTAAAGCTAAAGCTCGTACGCTTTGAAGTGGGGTTCTGTGGGAAGGTTATGAACAAATACTATCTTACCTGCTGCAGACAGCTCTTTGGGACCAGACTGAAAAGCGAACGTCTAGTCTGGATGAACTCCTGCCTGCGAACTTGAAGCAACTCAGACTTTGTGCAAACGTTCTTTGATAAACCTTAACGTTGCTGCTGATTTCACATTAGCTGGTTGTTTACACAGAATTTTGTGTTGTTGTTTTTTTGCAGAAGCAAATAAATGTGGCCAAAGGTGTCCCAAACACAAAAATTTCTGCCGGAACAACCGTGAATGTCAGAAATGTGGGGAAAAACCTTAATAACCATAATGTTTATATTGTTTTAACAGCAATCCACTTCGGTTTTGGACCTGCATTTATCAATCTGATCAGATTTAAACTTTATTTCTTCAATTTAAGGTCACCCAAAGAGCTATCTATAACAGGTAAGACGATTGTTGCTCACAACCTGCTCACAGAAACCAACTTCAAAAAATCTTAACTATCTTAAAATAAAAGAAATGTTTCAAAAGATCGGCCAATTTCAGAATATTAGGCCTATTCAGCTCAGAATTATTTACTGGGACCAAAACTTTTGATTTATTTTACAGAAAATATGAGCAATTCAGAGATTAAAACAAGGAACTGCAGTGAAATCATTCAGAAGGATCTGAGATAATTTAGGCACCAATCTGAATGATTTTAATACAATATGGAATGCATATCGCCCGCCGCATTCCATGCCAGAGTTTGTGTTCAGAAAAAATGAATTTAAAGCCGTTTTGGTCAAAAACTGAAAATAACCAGGTGATGTTAGTGCTCAGAGCTCGTACGACACAAAACCTTCGCTCCGGATCTGTAAAAATGACATTTTTAAGTGTTTGTTATGGTCCTTTAGCTGTGGCAGCCATCTTTAACCCAGTTAAATCCAGCGGTTCACGAGATGTTTTGCTAACAGACAGACAAACGCCAACAAAAACATCAGTAGCGAGAAAAAAAATTAACAGAAACCTGAAGATTCCCCAACTATTTAGCAGAATAAAACCACAAGTTTGTGTTTTTTATTCTCCAAAATAGCTGCACTTCAAAACCCTTTAAAATGCTCGTTAATCAGATCTCGATCAAAGGAGCCGCGCGAACACACATCAAATAAATCCATCAATGAAGTAATGAGTCATCTTCCAAAAAAAAAAACCAAGAAAGGGTTGAAAGGAAAGAAGAGGAATCAGCAACAGGAGGTAGCGGGAGTGAAAACAGGAACTTCAATCCAGTTTTCACACAAAAACCTACTCTATTTTGGAAAAATACACACCCTGCCTGGCTTATTACCTGTTATCAGCATTATTTTGACTCCCCACAAACCTTTGCCACCCTTTTTTGTAAACAGGAGAAGAAGGGGAGGGGGAAAGGGACTCACCAGCCACAGAATTGGGACGGGGCATGAGGTACAAGGGGATGGAGTGGGCGGAGTGGGAGGACATGCTCTCCAGGCTGCGCTCGGGGATTTTGTTTAGGCTGTAGGTGGAGGCGGTCATGTTTTCATCCACCCTGTACAGGAACGAGTCCATGCCTGATTTCTGAGACTGCCACAGCTTCAGGTTTCCCCGCGAGCCCTCGCTGTATTTGCTGCCTCGCTCCATGTTCTCGGAGTAGCTGGTCAGAGTGGCTGGAAAGGAAAAAACAAAAAACAAAGACAACATTTTAGGACGTGTCTCACGTTTTCACTAATGCCCCATCTCTCCACCCACCAAAACCCGATTCCGCTTTCACATCTATTTACTGTTGCTGTGAATCAATATGACATTGATGTTACACGCTTTTCATCTCGAGCTGCAGGTGTTCAACCATTGTTGCCAGGAAACAATGTTGGCACCTGTTCTGACAACTAAAAAGTGCTTCACATCAGCGAGCTCCCGTTGTCTCTCGGATGATGCAGCCGATGTCAACACAATCAGATGTTTGAATCATCTTCCACAGGGAGGACAGATCAGGGGACAGGCTAATAAGACCCAGGTTTCCTGTCTCTTAAACTCTGAAACGACGGGATTCCTCGCCTAATTCTGTGTGTTCATGTTAATGCACCGCTGCAGGTACCAGGTTTCTTCTAACATGCGACGAGCAGTTCATTTTGAATACTCAAAACTCTTAAAATGGGTGATTTTGAAGAATCAACGTGACTGCTTGTTTTGTTTTTTTAAAGAATTCATTGAGCTTTGCAGAGCGATTCTCTCTGCGGTTAAATCATTTCTGTGCATCATCATCTGTCTTTCCTCGGTAATAAGTCTGTTTGTTGTTGTTTAATCCCATGATTGGTGGTCACACAGACGGTGCATCATCCCTTCATGACAGAGCCGGCGTACCTGTTCACACGTGGACCGTTGCGGCTCTTGTTTCTACCTCGTTTCGCCACATGAAGGCACATCGTCGCCGCTTCGGTCCATTCAGAAATTACACCAAGGCATCCAAGTCTGAGCTTCTGTGAAAGTGCCACTTTTTCTTTTCTTTTTTTTACAGACACGGCAAAATCCTTCGCCATCCTGACCATCCGAGCTGCAGCCATGCCCTAAACTCATCTTCCGGCCACATCATTTCCCCCTTTTGTCTCTCTCCTCTTGGCCTTTTTCCCTTTTTCCCTCCAACAGCGCACCAACCGGCCCGAAACAATCACCAAATGCTTCCGCACGTCACGTTAATGTACATTATGGCAATAATTCGTAGCCGAAATCCCCTGATGTCCGGCTGAGCGATTTCCAAAATCATTCTTCACGTCTTATTTTTCTTAAAAACTAATGAAAAAATTTTTATGCCACTAAAATTCAAATTTAATGCCTTTTTAATGCCATTTAAGGCCTTAAATTTTGCCAAATCTATTTAATGACTTTTAATGCCCCTCTGAAACCCTGAGTTATTTATAAAACGGTCCAAATCTGCCTAACTTCATTTCAAAAGTGTTCTCCAGCAGATTTAATCCTGCATGTGGCTGCGGATGCCAAAGTGGTTGTATAGTGGGAGGAAGTGGGCAACAAAATAATGTTCATGGGCAAGAATGCAGTTTTTCAAGCTGCACACACAAAATTAGCCGGGGATTTAAAAAAAACTGGCCATCAGCGAGGTCACAAACACTTCGTATTCGGGGAGTTTGGCCATTTTCTCGCAATTTTGACTCGCCAACTAGTCACAGTGGCTGCTGAGCATTGTGGCGCCACAGATACCCGCTCTCTCCTTCACTATCTTAGCATCTTAGTAACTCTTATGTTGGCTGTTAGCGGGCCATGGTACTGTTAGTTAGTTAGTCTCTTGGTACCTTTAGTTTAGCAGTTTATGTTAATTATGATGTTGGCTGTTTAGCGGGTCTCTGGTACTTTTAGTCATGCTGCACCCTTAGCTTAGCATCGTCATGTTTCAGTTTATGTTAGCCTTCCTGTACATTTAGTTTAGTTTAGTTTATCTTAGCTCATATTTTGACTGTCTTAGCCTAATTGTTGTTTAGTTCAGCTTTAACTTCATCATTATTTTATTTAGATTATTTTAGCTACTACTTTGACTGTTTTAGCTCATGTTTAGATATGTTTAGTTTCATGATTTCATTTAGATTATACATGATTATGATGTTTCTATGACAGGGGTGTCCAATCCTGGTCCTTGATGGCCATCATCCTGCAGGTTTTCCTTGTTTCTCTGCTCCAACACACCTGATCTGAATCGATGGGTGATTAACAGGCTTCTGCAGAACATGAAGAGGTGATTTAACCTCTGAATCAGGTGTTTTGGAGCAGAGAAACAAGAAAAACATGCAGGATGGTGGCCCTCCAGGACCAGGATTGGACACCCCTGTTCTATGATGTTTGCTGTATTCGATTATGTACCTGATTGTTGTTTCTGTCTTGTAAAGCACTTTGAATCGCCTTGTTGTGGAAAAGTGCTCCATAAATAAATTTCACTTCAGTAATTTTTCGGATCTCACCTATGATCCCGCTGTCTCTGCTCTCCAGCGTCGAGGTGGGGCTGGTGACAGAACCGTAGGCGCAGTCCTTGCTCCTCGCCTGGCCGGGCATGGCGGTGGGGAGGGTGGAGCAGGGGCTGCCTGCAGGCGGGGAGGCGGTGCTGCTGGTCAGGGTGGAGCAGGGGCTGATCCTCTGGTTCGGGCCCTGCAAACAGACACCGCTGGTAATGAAGCTGTTCTCCTTTTTTTTTTTTTTATCGGCTCCAAAAAAGGACCCGAACAGCGCAAGTAGGGATGAATTAAAAGAAGTACAAGGCTTGAACTTTTCTAATATCTGACTCACACGCAGGAAAATGTCATTTCAATATTGCAGTTTTCAAAAAGCGCAGCCGCCCTGTTGCTTTCACAACATGAAGTCAATCATTCTCCGGATCGTTTCTCCCACACATATACAAACACACACTGTATCATAATATCATATAATTTGTGGCATTTCCCTGAAATATACAGCATTATGCAAAAGTCTTAAAATACTCATAATTCCTTTATTTTGCTTCCAAACGGCCAGACTTTCTTGGAATCTTCCAAAATGGACTGGATCGATTTCAAACGTTATCTATGAACCTCTCTAACAGACAATCAATATTTAAAAGTCATGTATTTAGGGAAAAAAGATCTGTGAGAATCTCTTTGCTGGTTGTAAAATACTATTTTACGTCTGTCTTTGGTGTTTTTTGTGGATTAAACTAAATTAAAAGTGATGTGGCAATGCAGCATCTCATTTAAAAAACAAAAATGTTTTACCAAATTGAGATTTTATAAAACCCTTTATCATATTCATGGTTGTATACAGTCCTAAATGCAGAAACTGAGGAGGAATTTTAGGATTTTTTACACGTTTTTCACAAAAAAAGGACTATAAAACAAATCTGTACCAAACCACATTAGGGGTCTCTTTATAAATTATTTATTAATGCTTAATAAATAGGTTATTTATAGTTTATAAAGACTATAAACTACTGTTTGTACAATCAATTAGTCTTTAAAGTAATTTAAATTAGCAATTCATTCATAAAAATAAAGCACTATATGAACAATGTTTTGTAAATTATCCTTTGTGCTTTATTAAGTGTTTAAAACCTTAGTAATAACCAATTTATAAACAATAAATCCTTTATATTGGGGCCTTATTGTGAAATGACATCAAGAAATCACTTTTTTAAAAAGATATTTTGTCACAGATAAATAAAGGGTACAAGTGTGAGGCCAAATTGTTGGTTACAATATTTAACTGTGTGAAAAATGATATAAACTGCTGATATTTTGTACAAATTCATGGGGAGGAGAACAACAAACCAAAAGTTTAGGCACTAAAATAAATTTGAGCTCTCCGATGACTTCCTCCAAGGTCTCAGATCTTAATTAACGTGTCGGAGCTTCAACTTCTCCCACAGCCGTCCTCAGGAAAGGCAAAGTGTTGTAAATGTCAAAGCTTTTAAATACGCTGACTTCGAGCAATCATTAGCCATGAGCTCCTCTAAGCATCTATCTAACACTTTTACAATTAAAATAATTGATGCACACAAAGCAGGAGACAGCTTCAAGAAGATATAAAAACATTTCAGTTCATAATTTAATTAAGAAAAGACAATTATTAGAGACGGGGAAGGTCAAGTTGTGCTCTACAAGACAAAGAAAACTTTTCAAAAGAACTCTATAATATACAGGAGTGTGATAAACAAGCTAATTTAACTGCTGATATGACAGAAAAAGACCTTCAAATAGATTTATTAGGCTCCGAAGAGGTAAATTCCTGCGCTGTGACTTCCACAAAAGTCGTAAAAAATACCACAACTTCAACACAAATTCCAGCAAAATAAATTATTTTAAACTGTTTGTGAGATAAAACGTTGAATTTAAAGTTAGTGACAGTGATTACAGAGGTACGTTTACAGTAAAATATAAAGAAATCCTCTCCAGTTGTTCGGCACGGAGGTGGAGAAATCATGGTTTGGGTTTGAGCCGCTGACACAGAAGTCATTTTATTAGTAGAGGGGGAAATATTGGTTTAAATACAAGCAGATCTAAGAGAGTAAAACGTATCAAAGAAAGCTGAGGATGAAAGAAAATCGACAACTGGGTAAAAATCTCAGTAAAGCTCATGTGTTTCCACAGTCATGCTACACTCCGGGCCTAAACACTGTTTAAAAAAAACAAAAAAACAAATTAAGAGCAGATTTTTAAAAAGCAGGTTATACAAGATGGACAAGTATTTACCAGAAAGAATGAGCCTAAAACCCACAAAGAAAAAAGCAAAGACTCTACCGGCTACAAGTTGTGTTCGTTAGCTGTGGTTCTTCATGAAACCGGTTGAAGCACTTCGCTTTGGACGTTACGCCACCTCAGGACTCCCCACAAATTGTTTTATGTATTCTGAAACTGCTAAAGTACTCGTTTGAAACAAAGAAAGGTGTTGCCTTGAAAGGTTTTAACATTTAGATATGCTTAGCAACCTAAACTCCGACCCGCACGTCTTCATTCATATCTGAAGGTCAACTTTAAGGACAAATTCGCTTAAAAGGTTCTGACTCTGACGCCGTTTCTTCTATTAATACTGTAAGCACTGGTTCAAGCTCCTTTAATACTTTTCAAAATCTTGTGAAGTTTATAAATAACCTGAAACGACACTTCATTTCTTGTGAAAAGTATTTCCGTTAAAAGCAGTAGTGTAGATCTGCTCCTTTAGGATGTGATAGAATGAACAGAAAATGCAAAAATGAATGATTTGTTGTTTATTTTACAGACAGATGTGTTGGTACCTTTAATAAGATTATAAATCTTTGCATTATATGTTTTAAACTAAATGTTTGACCTTAATTAGTGTCGCAGCCTATTTTAAAGCCTCTGGGTCGTTTGGTTTGGTTGTGTTCACCACGCTGAACGTGGAGCAGAGATTAGAGATCCATATTAAAGGTAAAGGCTATAAGATCATCTCCAAACAGCTTCATGTTCCTCTGATCACAGATGTTAGTATTACTAAAAAGAATAAAGTTCATGGGACATCCTCCCAGGAGGAAACCCCAGGCTGATCAGATGAATAGTGTAGATCAGGGGTCTCCAATCCTGGTCCTCAGGGCCCCCATCCTGCAGGTTTTCCTTGTTTCCTTGTTGGAGCAGAAGAACAAGTCAAACCTGCAGGATGGTGGCCCTGAGGACCAGGATTGGAGACCACTGGTGTAGATGGTTAAAAAAAAAAAACCTAAAAAGAGTCAAATAAAACTATCAAAAACCATTTAAACTCCAGGTCAAGATACGTCACTTTTTGTTCACATCCTCTGTCACATTCTGGGCTCCATGGAAGAGGACCCACTTTGACAGAAAAACACAAAATAAATCCAAACAAGAATTTGTCAAAATGCATGTTGACGAGTCTGACGGGTTTCTGGGGGTACGAACACATCAACAACCCAACAAACCCCAAAACAATCAGCTATATATATTGGATATTTATGAAGATTGGCATTGGAAATTGAAAAACCCTAATCTTAGCTTCCCTGACAAACCATTTACCAATTATATCTTCCTTCTTGATTCTTTAACTGCAATTCAATTGGGAAAAAAAAACCTAAACAAAAGGATTAATTCGAAACCCCCACATACTAAGGATTTCTATTTTCTAGTCCCGTATCTCCTTTGGTGCCCTTCAGAGACCTTATTCCATGTCAGTTCTGGTTAGGAGACGAGCAACCACAGGGGACAAAATAAAAACACTCTGCTTGCATCCAATCTGCTGCTGTAAACACCCACGGATCCACTCTTACGCAAAAGATACACACAGGCAGCATCCGCAAGATCCGTGCGAAGACACGGGGAGTGATTAAGTGTTTGTATTAGACACTGACACGCAGAAACACTAGGAGGTCTCTCCTTAACGGAGCTGTTGATGAGATCAGGTCAACAACGGGATGAACGCAGAACCAACAGGAGGGGCCAACTGGTGCTCAAGGCGAGTCTTAGTCCAGATTAATTTGTAGGAGGAAGACTGAAGGAACGCAGCAGTCGATACGTCTTGCATTAGCCAGCAGTCGTTCAGGAACGGCGCTGAAACTAATTATTATTGGGACATTCACATTGACTCGTCTGTCAATTATATGCTGAAGGCCTTCGGAGGTTGCTGCTCTTGAGATAAAATGGGCAGTCAATTAATCTCTGGGTTGGTAGTTTGATTCTGGAATTAGTTTGCCGACAAGTCAAGGTGCCGTTTGGAGAAACATGGATTCCCAAACAGAAAATCGCTACCAATTGTTCAAGTTGTCGTATGGATGTGTAAGTATAGCCCAAGAAGAGGTTATAGCAATTTATTTGTTGTCTAACTCACAATAAAAAACACCAAAAATCTTCAAACTTGCAGAAACACTGCGGCTTCATCTGCTGGGCTAATGAACCTCAGCTTGTGAGGGTTCGACCTTAAATGTCGCAGGAGAGTTGGACTAAACTTGTAACGTTGCATCTATTCAGGGAGCGAGGGCACAGGAGTATGAAAGGCAATTAACTGCAGCCTCTGCAAGCTAAGGTCACCTTGTTCCACCAGCTGGTGAGGTCTTGCAACCGAAATTTAACAACGTCAAACGGAGGATGGTATAGGCGCTTCGTACAAACACAGAAACCGGGACAGAGTGGACTTCTGCCAGTACTTATCGATTCCCCTTCGAGACGGAGGATGTCTGTCTGCCTGGCTTTTAACTACAGCATATATAATAGTTCTTGAATTGAAAACATTAATAGACGTTGTTGGCTCCATTCCTCACGGCAAGACTTTTCAAAAAGAGCGGCTTCTTCCAAAAACGACATACGAAGGTGCAAACACACTAGATGCAGGATTTCTACAAAAAGTAACAGTTTGGCCACATTTTTGTGTAAAAAAAGCACTTTTTATTTACTCCTATCGTACAGTTTTGTGCCAAAGTCTTAAGTTATCCCTCATTTCTTTATATTTTGCTTCAAAGAAGTCAGACTTTATTCTTTTAAAGTGTTTTTTTTAGCAACTGGTCAAAAAAGTTTTCCTTTAAACATAAGCTGCTAATGTTTTTGACTCATTTTCAGGTTATTTTGAGTACCTTTTCCATTTTCCAAGAAAGTATGCTTGTTTGATTGTTTATTAAACCATTTAACGCGGACAGAAAAGGCTCAGGAAACCAACCTGTGTCGTGTCTACACAACAGACAACTTAACAGACAAGTCGAACCTTTTTCTTTGAAACACAGTTTCCTTTCATTTCTGTAAATAACTTGAGAAACATTTTTTTAAATCTTTAATTATCTCACAGGTCCTGTCAGGTCGTTGTTGTATATTTTTAGTATTTTTAAGAACATTACTGTCTGTAGTTTTTCTTTTTAAAGACACATTGTGCAAGAAGAGTTGTTGGTTAATTAATTAAATAACTTTGCCCAGTTAAACTGCATTTTTTCAAGAAATTTTGCATTTGTGACAGGATACTAAAAGCAAAATGTCTAAAGATGCATTTTAAATATCTTCTTTGATAAGTTGGCTGTGATAAATAGACTCTGGCTCGTTCCTTCAGTAAAGGTGCCTTTTTACGTCCAAATGATTAATAGAGGTTAGAGCTGCAAAAAACAAAATGATCAGTCTTTGTGTTTGGCTGGTTTCAAGTTTAAGAACTGAGCTAAAATGGAAAAAAACAACAAAGGTTGTTACTCAGGATTGATTAAAAATTTGACTTCCTGAACGTTTAAAGAAACAAATAAAAGCTCAAGATTCATGCAAAGAGTTTAAGCTTCCTCTAAATAATTATAAAATATTAAATGTGTTACTTTGAAACACTAATTTTGTTTTAATTTTAAGCATTAACATAAAACTACGACGACATATAAGGGCCATCAAAAACCAAAAATAAAAAAAAAGAGATGGTGGGAAAAAAAAGCAAACCTGAAAATCTGACAACATTTATGTCATATTTTACGAGAGGAAACCTGGTTGTTCTCTTATTTCAGAAAGACTTCAATTAACAAGAATAAATGCAAATTTTCCGCGATTAAATACATAAATCTGCAAGACGAAAACTCTCTGAAATTGTAAAATCATGACTACAAGAAAAAAAACAACAACTCTGATTTAATAAAATGGGTAAATTAGAAATTTTCAAAATAAAATATAAAAGTTTTCTGAGACAAAAGCAGTAAATTTATAAAAGGGACATCTGGATATTCTCCAGGAGCAAAATTACACAGAAAAATTCACAAACCTTATGAAAGTATTGTCTTTTCTTTAATATAAATGTGTAATTTTACAATAGAGAATATCAGAGTTTTAATCTTGTATATTTATGTATTTAATCATGTAAAATGTAACTTTTTTCTTGTAAATTTAAAGAGAAACATCCAAGTTTTTATGTAAATGTAGGACATTTTCTCCAAATCTTTCCCTCCCACCAGATCCTTTTAATATTATTTTATAATTAATATGCTACCGAGCTGTAATATTACAGAACAGGAACAGCCACTTTTACCAGCCAGTATACTATATTTTGTGTTTCCTGAAGCCAGTGTCCTCTTTTAGCAGCAGCATGCGTCACGTCAATCTTTGTCACTTTTGATGGTTCATGAATCAAACTCGATTGTAATCCAGAAAACAGTATTTGGGGCAGACGTGCACAATAAGTTTGTATTGTGTGCATGATGCAGCGTGGTGCTGATATGAGTCACGTCTCTAAAAAGAACCTCTCTCAGCTTCTACGCCCCCACTGCTCCGGCTCTGCGGTCCGTCAGACTAACAAACCCGAAGCTTCGCCTGCTTCAGCAACAGGTTGATCCCCTTCCTTTTCCCCACATCCCTATTTCTCAGTCTCTCTCAGCTGCAACTGCTTTCCTCCCACAGTCTGGGAAAAAAAAAAGAAGAAGTAATTCCTGTCAAATCAGGTTTAAATAGAAAAAAGCGGGGCATCTGCAGCCGGCCTGCTGAGCCAGGAGCTGTTTGTTGCACAACTGTCAAATTCATAAATAGAAAGGTTACGGTGGAGGAAAGTAACAAAGAGTGGCTTTACATGCTGCAACACGAAACACTTTAAATACAAGTGGGGAAAAATATACAGAAATTTAATTAGATGATATCTGCTTCATGCAGAGCCACTGATAAATGTTGAATCTGAAGTGATGCGTTGGAGGGCATTTACTGACAAGCTTTTTGATCTGGAAATCCTGACAGCCAAGGATTAAAAAAAACAAAAAACAAATGCAAACGAGGATAGCAGGAGTATAAATGTCAAAACAGATTGAATCAGACAACTGGATGCTTGTTCAAGAGCCTGAGCACAATCTCTCATAGCAGGAATCAAATCAATCAAACGCACAACAAGGCTGGGGTGTATTATATTAAAAGAAAGTAATTTATCGAAAGCAACTTGCCAGCTAGACTTCAGCTTATTGCAGATGAGAGTGATTAGCATGAACTGGGAACACCTGCCAGTCTTTAAAGGAATACATATTCAACTTTTGGAATATGTATTATGTATACAAAAAGGGAATAACAAGAACAAGCCAAGCTGTGAATATGAGAATCCAAGGCCCTTTTCTGACATTTTTTTGCACTTAAATGCAACACGGTGTTACAGTCATGGGAAAAAGAAGGTCCACCCTCTTTTTATTCTGTGTTCTTTACACATACGGTTATAATAAAATGAAAATAAATAACTAAACATGTCACACACGGCGCTGTGCATTATGGGTAAACATCCTAACTTTACAAACCTGCTGCGAGAAAAGGCCTTTTCCAAACAAGCCACACTTGTTTAGTCTTTTTCTAATAGTCCCGTCATGACCTTTGACCTTTAACCTGCTAGCTGAGGCCTGTAGAGACTGAGACGGAGCTCTTGGACGTTTTGTAATTTTCCTGAGCAGTGCATGGTCTGACCTTGGGGTGATTCTGCCGGAACACTCGCTCCTGAGAAGGTTGGCAGGTGTAAATAATCTTTCTCTCCGTAGAACGATGGACTCCAAATAGTTCGGAAATGACCTTTGACCCCTCCCAGATTGATGGGCAGCAACGGTTGCTACTTTAGGCTCATTGCTGATGTCTTTCCATCCTGGCATTTTGTCAAAACAGCAGCAAAAAGTCCAGTTTTTATAGAGGTGATGATAAATTAACACATTTAATCAGCAGCTGCTGGCTGATACTGAACCTAACTTCTATTTCCCTATTTTCCTATTTCAAACTTTTATGGTTTGTTTTTGTTTAATAATTAATAACACGGTGGAATCCGCTGTGTCTTTATGCACATTTGAGGTTAGATTTGAACAATTTTAGAACCAGATCATACATAAAACGTTAGAATTGAAAGAGACTGGGCTTTTCTTATTTCCCACGACTGTATATTTCTGCTTTAAAACACACAGAAAGTGTTTACTCTAAGGCAACATGTTCTACGTTACAACAGAATGACTCTTTAGTCATGTTATTCTAAAATAATAGTCATACATATTAGATTGAAGTTATGTCAGCAAACTGAGCTGCATTTTATCCTCAGGACCGTTAAATGTCAGATCGCACAGTGGGTCGGTAGAATAGCTGAGAAGAAATTAAAAATGCATGAGGAACATCCAACAGATGCCCGAGTCACGTCGCAACGTTGGCTTTATTTTTACACCACGATTCAGAGTCATTCCAGCTAAAAATATTCACCAAGTCTGACTCAAGACCACATCCTTGGTGAGAAAAGTGCTTTTCAAAAGGAAAATTAGTCACTTAGATTAGTGAGACCCTTACCTGTCTCGCCTCGGGTTCCTCCATGCTGTATGGAGTCCCGGCCGGCCCCTCGCTCACTTTGTCTCCCAGAAGGAAACCCAGCCGCGTCATCAATGTGTTGGCTGCCTCATCCACCGACGGAGGGGGGCCCAGCTCCTGGCTTGACTCCCCTGCAGAGCCACAGAGACAGGAGGAGGAGGAGGAGGAAGACATGGGGGGGCAAACAGAAGGGAAAGAAAGGTAAAAACGTTTCAGTGGCGTGTAGAATTTACAGAAGAGCAGCAAAAAACTTTCAGTCCTGTTTCTGTTCCACTCGTTCCACATGAAACCCAGCAGGAACGAGAGACCTGGAGCATTAGACACACAACACCTGCGCTCAGGCAAACAAACGACAGAGCACCTGAGTTCCCCAGCAGCGCCGCACTGTGCATTACAAACACATTCCTCAACAGCTGGACGGCTCCTTCGGGGCAGCCTCTCACATAAACTCCAAAATCCTTTTAGCCGCGACAAGAATTGTTCCCGACCATTCACAAAAAAACCCCCTCTCTTCACGCTGAATGGCAAAAAAAAAAAGGGCGTCCGAACTGGCGACAGCTCCTTCCTGTAGCACTCATCACCACTGCAGCGTGACGTAACGAGATCCGCCCTTCACCTGTGAGTGTGTGTGTGTGCGAGGGAGGCGTGTGTGAGAGACTTTTCAGGACAAAATGGGTGTGTGCTCACAGCTCTGTCTATTTACAGAGATTGTAAAGAGAGCAAAGGAAAACAGCAGCCCACATGATGATCAAACACTCGGCGAGCCGGGGGATTTCAGCTGCCAACTCCGCAGCAAAACAAAAATCCCTTCATGACCTCATCTTCCTCACCTGGTTGCCCGGTGACTCTCCACTCATAACAAACCCTCCCCGGTGGTGTCATGTTTTTCAATAACACCTGGCTATCATGCCCCAGAGGCGCCCGCCAGATCAACTCCGAT
Source organism: Kryptolebias marmoratus (assembly GCF_001649575.2). Taxonomy (NCBI): domain Eukaryota; kingdom Metazoa; phylum Chordata; class Actinopteri; order Cyprinodontiformes; family Rivulidae; genus Kryptolebias; species Kryptolebias marmoratus. The sequence continues at coordinate 23,181,400 of NC_051446.1, forward strand.
TCAATTTGACCTTATTCACCAGAGTGTCACTTTCAGAGCGGAAGGTTTTTGGTAATTACTCACCTTGCTGGTTGCTAAAAGCGTCGCCCAGACAACTCGGCGTACAATCCTCTGAATTGATCCAGACATTAATGACACTTGGGCTCAAGATGGCTGCTGTTTAAATAAGGACAAAAACAGTCACTGGCAGGACCAGTTTTTTAAAAAAAAACAAAAAAAACCAGAAAACAGGTTGAACGAGACAGACAGGTTAGCTCCACTGAGCTCAATCGTTAGTCCCAACCAACACAACACCTCGGCGCCTGAAGCCTGAAGCCTGTGGCCTCTCACTCATCGGCTCAGAGACACGCAGACAGACAGCCGATCTAAAGCCCGGGCTCTCCTGTCCGTCCGCTGGTGGACAGGAACCTCATTAGTCTGACTCCGAGGGACTCCGAGTCAGTCAGTAAGGAAGATAGGCACCTTCTGAGGGAGGCGAAAACCTTTGAATCCAGTGGGGACGACTCGCTGCAGAGCTTCAATAAAAACACACAGCAGCAGCTAATAATGAGGTAATCACAGCACACATTAGGTCCAAAACAAGCTAATCACACATGAGCTTTGATGAGACGGCTGCTCAGTTTCACTGGCGAATACATTTAGGGAGGGCGTGCGAAGGCATCGAATCCCTTCAGGCAGCTGGAAGAGAAAAAAGGTAAAGTTCAGCCTCCGTACAGAGACACAGCTATCAAAAACAGAGGAGTGCATGCCTAACGCTACAGAGCCCCTCCAACAATCATACATAAACTCCAGCTTAAACAAAAAGGTTATTAGTTCTTTTTTTCTGTTTTTAAACCTCGGAATGGCCTGGCTTCATCGTTGGATGTACAATTCATTTTTTTTGTTTTTGCAGTCAAGCCAATCCAAGATGGCTGGCATAGATAGATGGAGTTAAAATTTGGAGCCGTAGTAGCCAAACACGCCCTCTGAGCACCAACGGTTTGCTCGAAATCTGTCATCAAAACTATTAAAGTCTGTTAGCAAAATATCTCATGAACCACTGGGCAGATTGTAATGAAAAGCTGTATTTTGCCACCTACATGGGAGCTCTCTAACGACAGAAAAGCTTTGATAATCCAGGCCAAACAGGCACTCCGATGATCAGTAATTACAAAACTAGTCCAAATCTACCCATCTTCACTCCGGAAGAATAAATTATAAACTTGTGGGTACAAAGCAGGCTGAGGTGGTCCTAACCTTAACCCTAACCCTAAACTAGCCACACAAAACATGGCCTTATGGCTCACTGGTCGCAAAAACTTAGAATTCAGTGCTACTGCGGCGGAAAAGTCGCCCGTTTTCTCGCCATTTTGAGTCACCAACCAGCCTCCAGCAGTCGCAGCCCAATGAGGTACTGGCTTTAAGAAACACACAAACCAAAAAAATCCCCTGAAAATAGTTGGGCACTGGATTCAAAATCCAATAAAAAGCAGCCGAAGTTCAAAGACAGCTTGAAAAAAAAAAAAAAGGCCTTCAGAAAGCCTGAAGAGCGACTGATCAAGACCGCTTTAAAAGATAAAAGAAGTCTGGCTCTTCAGAAGTAAAACATAACGAAACGAGAGCTGGGTCCGGATGAATTCACAGTACTGTATGTGTTAGCTGCTAGCTCGCTGTATTCCTGTGAGTCTGGACATGGGGGCAGCGAAGGCTTCACAGCTGACAGACTGCTAGTAGCAAGCAGTGAATACATTAGCAGCGATTAGTCAAACTGCTCCTGGGGGGGGTTCGACTCTGACCGTGATCTGTCTCGTTCTGCCACAAGCAGTGGTTTTTATCTGCATTGCTTACTCTCTACCTGTCTAAAATCGATCTGTAATGTATCTGCATGAGTTCCTGTTTCCTGGTTCTCGTTTCAGTCAGCTGTCGGTCGACCTTCGGCAGGGAAGAGCAGCTCGTCTCTGCTCTTATAGGCCTCCTGCGTTCATTTTCAAACTTTAAAGAAACTCTCATGAAGTTACAACAACTGGGTGTACATCTACGGCTCATTAACTTGTGGAGTCAACCCAATTCAAGATGGCCACCACAGTTAACTGACCTCAGCCATCAGCCATTGGCCAAAACAGCTGTAACTTCGTCCCCTATGATCATAAGATGATTTTAGTTTAAAACTCTGGCTTGAACAATATGGATTCCTTCAGGGAATGCTAAACCTTTCATTTTAAGAGCAGAATTTCTAACCTGGATGCCGGAGCTCGCAGTAGCTCCCTTTAGGCTAAGATATTTTGACTCTTGTTCCCTGAAAATACCAGCAACAAACATCTGTCAGGGACCGGCTTTGAGGCGAAACGACAAACATGGAGCTGTCACATAAAATCTAAATCAAAACGTCTGATTGAACAAACAAAAATAAGTCACGGACATGCCACAGACTGTTATTAAACGCTCCCCAGTTGCAGCTAATACAAATGAGCTGCAATCGAAGGGGATTCATTACCATAATGTAGGGGCTGTAGTGCTGATTTCTTTCCATTTCCAGCCCTACCTTTTGTTCTTTAAATACAGATTATGACAATCGTACAGACCGCCTCTTGCTGATGCCGGTGACAACAAGCGTCTACATCACTTCGCAGACAGACGACAGCAGTTGGAACGCCGCACGGAGCGCGCCTGGAGGAAATTCATCGGAGCGACTCAAAGACACGTCTGGCGTTAAAGACAAAATATATACATCGGGCATAAAAACACATCCTATTTTCCCTATAACCAGCCCACCCAACACACACACACACTTCTCTCCGTTGGATTCCTGAGCTGCGAAGGAGACAGATGGTTGCCACGGCAACTATCTTTGCACGCAGCTAGGAATGCGTTTTCAGCGCGAGCGCATCTGTTTCTGTCTGGCCGTCCACGAATCTGCCCTCCCGGAGCAAGAAAAGCCGGGCAGAAGCATGTGTGGTGCAGGAAAGGGGGGGGGGGTATGGGGACGGTATTAATAGATCCAGGTAGCAGGTGGGGTCCGAAACACCACCTGGGAACACAAGCAAACATACGGTACCCATTTTATGGGTTCTGATGACCAACCGGTGGATGCTTTTCAGGTGATCAAGGTTCGAAACGAAGCAGAGTTTTGTGTGCACGCGTTTCAGAGCTATCAGATATCTCCCAGCCAAGGAATGGAAGGAAGATCACAAGATCAGATGAGGGAATTTCACATTCCGGGCGTGCATACCGCTGATCTTATCTGTGGAATAACACTTAGAGGTTTTATAAATACAAGCTCAGGAGGATCCGAAAACCCAGGTCTTTAAGTGTCGGTGATACGATAAAACCCCTACATGCACACACACTGTAAGTTGGTGTTTTAAACACACTTTTAGCTGTAATTTAATTAAAATCAGAGAAATCCTTGATGCTAGTTTCAGATTAGGATCATTTCATGATGAGAAATGATGGAGTTGTAACCATTTTTGGTCGTTACGAACGACTTCATGCGATATATTGGGATCTCGAAGAGCTTGAAGCACGTGTTGAGGATGACTCTCAGCTACTACCACATTTTAGATCTGACAGAGTTAGAGCCATTTTTGCCTTTGCTAATTTTAAATAGCTGTGGCGGCCATGTTCAGTTGTTTTAACTTTAAAAGTTAATCAGTTGTAGATGCACAGTATTTACTTCCTGAAAGTCTCAATAAAGTTTTTCTGGAGACATATAAACAAATACATGAAATTGGTTGTGCAAAAGTCACTTTTTCCTCATAATACTCAGAATATGTTGACAAGATAAAACAAACTTTAATAGTAATAGCAAAAAAATCCAAATGTAACTTTGTTTTTAAATGATATATGATATAAAAACATGTATCTGTTTGATTTACTGCTCAGACGGCTTCATTTTAACATCGTCATGAGCACTTTCGATCCATTAAAAACAGAGGACAGTGATGATTTCCCCGAACCATCTCGCAAAATATTCACTAAATTTTAAGAGACCACAAATTCCTCGTGTGGCCCATAAAAAGACAGATGATGCCTCCGCTCCTCCGGGCGACAGCCGGTGTCGGCTGCAACAGCAGACGAGTGGACTGGCAGGCAATCAAGTGTTTAAGTCACTGCCCTGCTGTTCCACATGCCACGGAGGCCTTGTTAAGAGCTCAGACCTCCATCTGTCCACCTGGGAGGTGAGAGTACTCACCCCGGAAAACTCATCCCGGCCCCACGCGGCTGCTTTTCAGCTCAAGTTATTACTGCGCACGCTGAGAATTCCTGTATGTAATCAACCGCTTCCTCTGTCAATTGCTGCACCATTTTATCCTTGAAATGTCTCGCCTCGTAGCAGATATATCACAGCCTGCTTCACAGGGCTGATGCAAAACCGAGCCGGGGTCGAGCGTCACAAAACAAAAGCATCTATTCTACTAATCTACACACTTATGCAGAGATACAATACAACATATATTCTTGTATAAATCACCTACTTAGGATTCCCATTGGGCAGAAATTCAGCAGAAGAGGCTGACAGACGGTGAAGGCTGGTAAGACTCTATCAACCATTCTTTTAAATTACACAAGTTAAGCCTTGAAGCACCCCCCCTGCCCTCTTCAGTCCAGACCCTCGGGGTATACTGAGGTCCACATACCCACCAGAAGTTGAGCCAACAAGACACAGCAAGATCAGACAGCGGATATATCAGAGCGCTATCCTCGAGTGAACTGCTCTAATGTTCGCCCTGATTGAGGAAGGGAGGAGTGCGCGGGGGTTTGGCGGGTGAATCCGGGCAGTCCGCAGGATTACAGAGCCAAAAAAAAAGAGCCGACAGTGAAGTTAACAGAAAACAGCGGCGGCACTTAAACGAGCTCCGAGAAAGCAGCAAGGGAGGATTAAAGAGACAGAGAGGGAGGAGGCGACGAGGGTGGGCGCTGTAGTGATTTGATTAATGACCTTAGCGATGTTTTCATCTTACGGCAGCAAGCCGATAAGTTGTCCCCGTCTCTCTCTCTGTCTCTGTCTCTGCTCTTCATTTACACACAGAAAACAACATGCAAAAAACCCCAAAAAAAACACCGTGAAATGAGGGATGAGCTGGCCAAAAACTTACCGGGGCAGTATGTGTCCAGGTCTGTATTCCTGGCAGGGGTGGAGGTGTGTGTAGGGGAGCCAAGCTCTGATTGTGGAAGGCGAGGGCTCTCCACAAACTTTGCTTTCCGCAGTGGGGCTGGGAGCAGAAAGCGTACGCACACATAGAGAAGGAGACAACACAAACACAAACACACATCAGGGAGATGGAAGAAGACGAGAAAGAGAGGAGCGACAGGGACAGGACAGGAAAGGAGGAAGACAAAGAGCTTATGAACTTGAAGCAGCACACTGATAAAAATGAAAACATCCTGGAGGTCTTTCTTTTGCAGCTTTGTTTTGCCTCGAGCGTGAGTAAACAAGCAGCACAGGCAATCAGGAAATGGGCGACAGCAAGCCCACTGATGGAATCTGAAAACACCGGGACGGGAGGTATGGTACGTCTGACTCAGACAATCCCAAAAGATGCACTTTTCAAATAAATAGAGGAAAATATGTGAGCGTTGTGATTCATTGTAAGAATGCCTGTGACCAGCACACACCTGAGTTATCTAATGAGTCAGGAAAATTACAGAACCAAGAGCAGGGAGTGAGAGACACAGGTGTGTAGTCAACATGGTGACCATAATGAGCTACTGGTACCAGCACTTATTTTGATCTTTGTTCTCTTTTCACGCAATTAGAGTTCATACATCAACATGTTTTCCCAAGATTATTAACGTTATGTTGGAATGTCTTCAGAAATTTTCTAACTCAATCTTTTCTTCTTTCTCTTTGTGCTCGTGGACGTTTGGGATCGGGAGCAGATAAGCATAATTTACTCCTAATGGACTAATCTAGTTAAATAAGGGTTTAAAATAGATTCTGCACTGTACACTGCAACTGTTAACCATTATGGGTGAGCGCACAAGTCCAAAGCAATCTGGCGAACGACGCCGGGCCGAACCAGGGAGCAGTGAGCGGGAAGTCATAAGCAGCAGCTCCAACATATGTTTCAGCAACAATGACTGAACGGCACGAGGAAACTCCTCGCCGCTGCTGTTAGCGGTTCTCGTTGCATTTAATGTCAGGATGATGTGCCTGTGTGTGGGCAGAGTTTCCTCTGAGTAATTATGACAGTTCGTACCGCATCAGCACAGACTTCTGGTTATTACAAAACCAAGAAAGCACGCTCTGCGCCCAGCATCACGGGAAAATAAACTGGTTCGGCTGACAGGACGCATCCCAAATCGACTAAACTTTTATACTTCTCTAATTTACTGAATGAAAAGATGGAGAAGCTTGAACCTGAGATGGTTGATAAGAATATCAGAGAAGGCAAAAACAAAACAAACAAGTTCAACAATAAACCAAAACAACCAGCAAGTGGTGACACTGGAGAAATGTTTCCTTTTAGGCTTAATTAGCTGCATTTTAATTAGGAACAAAAACTTTTCTGCCTCTTTTAAAAAAACAGACTCGACAGTTCTTTCACGCATGAACAAATAATAAAAAATAAAAAAGTACAACTGCTAGGTTGTTTTAAAAAAAAAAAAACTCAAAACATGCAGCTTTAGCCAAGTACCCAACCTTAGAAAAGTTTTAACAACAAAGTTTTATTAAAATTATTCAGTAACTTATTCAAGCATTAACCATAAAGCCGACATGATCAAAACATTGACTTTTTTTTTTACATATTTTTCCCCACGACTCACTGAAAATGGGTCCATGACCCACGTTTGGGTCAAGAGCCACCAGTTGAGAATCGCTGCATATCACCCGCAGCCTTTTATGCCAGAGTTTAAGAATAAAATCACCTCATGTGGAGAAATTAGAGTTGTAATCTTGCAAGATGAGAAAAAAAAAACTTATAAAAGAGAAAAAAGGTTTTATTTTTAGCAGTAAGCTGTGAATCAAAACAATCAGGCCAGCTACGCAAAAACTATACAGGTTATTTCTATAAATATGTCACAAACTGTCAGAAAACAGAGATAACGTGAATATTTGCACAAAGGAAAATGCTTAATTCAGCCTGCAGTTGGCTGAAATATTCTGAAATAATTTCAACATCTGTGAGGTTAATAGTATTATAATAAAGATCAAGTTTCCAATTTTAACGCTGCTAAAAGAGGGAGCAGCAAATATGCTCACAATTCATGGACTACAACTGCAAATACTTCTCTTCTAAGTGGAACATTTCCTTAGGAAACACAACAAGAACAAGAATCCTAAACCACTGTTAGAATAAAGACTACATTACAGTAAAAAACAACAACTTATTCTGAATCTTAAGGTCTTCCTGGCAGTATAAATACTCCTTCAGATCTGCGTTAACGTGTGGAAGCAGAGGAAGCAGAAGAAGAGTCTCCTGCCACGCTGGAAGTGTTAATACTGCGCTGGTATGGACCGGAGAGGAGTCCGTTAATTGACTCAATCCAGGAAACGAGCCAGCGCAGATGCCACAGAGAAACTGCGACCGACAGCCAGGAGAAGAAGGCTGGATCGACTGCAATGACAGCCACTGTCACTTGAGATATTCCTGAGTTTTTTCTGTCTCACCAACAGGTTTACAGAGTTTTTTTAACTCTGTGTTTTAGGTTAAGCAGACGTGTCGGTTTAAACATAAATTACATCTTGATGAAGCATTGTTGACAAAAAGCATTGTTTCATTGAGTAGTTTGATGACTTTAATCACTATTCTTGAGTTTTAAAACAGTAAATCTTTTTTGGACAAAACTCTGGCTCCGTCACAACCAGGGTGATAAATTTGTTATTAGTTTAAAAACTATTTGTCTTCATGCAAAGACGAGAAGAAAAGAAAGCAGAAGCGTTGGTGGAGTGCTGCCTTACCTTAGAGGTTCAGGGTTATAATCTGTTTTTTGATGCATCCCAACGTGGACATGAATGATAATAAATTAATTTAATATTTACTGTTATTTCTTGTTAATGACGTCATGTTGAGGAACTCTGAGGTGTGGATCAGGACGGTTTATGACGAACAAACAGCACTTTCTGCATCAAAAGCGAGTGCTGGGAAAAACAGGAGCTGAAAACGAGCGAGTGATGTCCTTCCACAACTGGACCAAAAAGACATGAAAACACTAAAGAAAACAAATAAAATAGCTCTAACATTACACGTATGGACATCCATTGCCATAATTTTACAGCATTTTGACTCCTTTTCTTGTTTATTAAGTTCCTAAAATCTTGTTTGAATGAAAACTGTTTTATTCTGCAGCGTTGAGCAAAGTCTTTGGTTTATTTTTACAATTTTGTTTGATTATTAAAGCATCAAGATGCAGCCGTAGTCCTTCAATAAACACGCTGCAGCCTTCTGAATCATGAGGCGGCTAAATATTTCCCCCCAACCAATCATCCCCAAACTTAAGGCCTAAAACACAGAAAGACATTTCAAGAAGTTACCGTAATCATATCAGGAAAAAAATGAAATTGCAACGATGAGGCCATTACAGTTCTGACTTATTTTGAGCTCCGAAGCAAAAGCATTAGCAGAAAGTTCAATAGATTTATAGACCATTTTGACATCTTGAAGTGCTTCGTGTGACATCCCTGCAGACGCAAATATGTCTCATCACGCGGTCGCAATAAAACCACAGGAGGCATTTTCCCAACCCGCAAATGAATATCCAGTCCTGGATAAACTTTGGCGAGCAGGAGATTACCTTTGTTCGCGGTCTCTCTGATCTCACCTCGACAAAATGTCAGAGGGAAACACTGCGTATCGGAGTAAATCCGGTGTATGTCAGTGGCTCCAGGAGAGTAAATCCACGGACTGCAGTTCTGCTGTCGGCGTGTGCCAGGCAGAGGATGGCTGACAGCGTGATGGATGGCAGCAGGCAAATCCACTCCTCTAATGAGCTTATGAATAAATATATCTTGTCTGCATGCGTAGACGCACGTGGCCGTGAAATAGATATTTGTTACAAGCTTCTGCATGTGCGGGTGTGAAAGTGAATATTCATGAGACATGTATGCAAATGTACATGTGAGATCAGGGCGAGGAGCGGGAAGTGAGAAACTGGAGTAATAAAGTAGCTGCAGGACAGGGGTGTCCAATCCTGATCCTTGAGGGCCACTATCCTGCATGTTTTCCTTGTTTCTCTGCTCCAACACACCTGATTCAGCGGTTAAATTACCTCTTCATGTTCTGCAGAAGCCTGTTAATCACCCATTGATTCAAATCAGCTGTGTTGGAGCAGAGGAACAAGTAAAACATGCAGGATGGTGGCCCTCCAGGATCAGGATTGCCCACCACTCGCAGGGGTGTCCAATCCTGGTCCTGGAGGGCCACCATCCTGCAGGGTTTAGGTGTTTCTCTAATTTGACACACCTGATTTGAGTGACTGAGTGATTAACAGACCTGCTGAAGAACTGGGAAACATCTAAAACCTGCAGGATGGTGGCTCTCCAGGACCAGGATTGGACACCACTGCAAAGCTGATATTTATTGTTTGCTGCCATGAAAATCGTGTGATCACGTAATTGTCTGTGTGTGCATGGGTTTGTTGGCAAAATATATCACAAAACACTCAACAGGTTTTAATTCACTGGATGTACGTACAACTGATCAACTTCTGGAGTGACCCAATTCAGGACTGCTGCTACTGCTAACACAAAAATGGCTATAACTCAGTCGATTTTACAAATATTGAGCTAAAAATTGGTGTGGTAGTAGCTTAGAGTCATTCCCAACATATATTCTGGGCACTAGATGACGCAATATCTCTGTTTAAAATGTCATCCAGATGCTCAGTCTTTGTTGAAGTTATCAACAGAAAAGAAGGCATGTCAATATTGTGATAGGGTGTTGTGCAAATAAGAGGAAATCATTTTTTCCCCAACAACACCATCAACTCAGGCAGCCTGGGACTTCAGCTAATAAACGACAAGATCTGAAAACGAATGAAAGCTTTAATATGCAACGCACATTTTCTCATTGCCTCAGATAAGTGGCTAATAAATGAGCAAACAGGAGACAGTCTGCAGCAATAAAGTATCATTTCTGCCACCATCTCCGTTACGTACGACCTCAGGCACCCACTCAGACAAAGACGCGGGTGCCCACACATGCATGCATTAACATACACACAGCGATAACGTGGGTGAGGACATGCGCTGCCTCGCTGTCTGCAAACCTAAGCAGAGCTTTGCAGGAGCCGAACACGCGGCTCCAGTCACTATGGCAACAGCAGAGCACAGGAAAACAGGGGGAAGAGTTGTCCACCTCTCGACGGCGGTGGTAACGCGGGGAGAGGCCGACTTCGCCGAATGCTAAAAGCCTCCAACGCTTCTGCTCAAATGTAATCAAAGCAGCTCTTTGTATCAACAAATCTGAGTCACTTTACAGGAGCAGGTCTTCGTCCTTTCACCTCGATTCAAAGAAGTCAGCTTTCAGAGACAAAAGCAGCTGCAAGCATTGTCACATTGTGTTGGGGACACACGAAACAGCCTGCAGTGGCCCAGAACCAGCCAGGGGGGCCGTTCATAAAGTTTCTCTGCAGCTAAAACTACTTCAACAAACATCTGAGCTTCTATGGGTAACGTGATCAACACAGTTTCACATTTAAATCCACGTGGAAAGGTCAAACTGATGTTTGGACTCCTACACATTGTCTATACTTTTCCAGACTCAGACTTCCATCTACATCAGTCAATTTATGGTCTGGAGTGGGAGATGGATTGACAGATCAGGACCTCATCCACAGTAATGACGGCGTTGCTCCAGGCTGTCATTGTGAAAAGGAGCTGAGCTAAAAAGGTAAAGCTTCTGATTTGCTGGTCTACCTGCGCCTCAACCCTCACCTGAAATGGTCTTCCTCCGTTGGGTGGGCAGGCTCTGATTGGAGATAAGGTGAGGATCTCCAAAATTTTGGGGGCAGAAGCAGCTCAGAGTAGAGTCGCTGCTCCTCCACACCAAAAGGAGTCCTATGAGGTTGGTTTAGACATGTTTAGGATGCTTCTGGGTGCTTCCAAAAGGAGGTTTTCCAGGCATGTCCCAGAACCAAAACTCACAAGAGGAATTAGACATCATTTCTGGTCTGGGAATGCTTTGGGATCCCCCAGTAGGAGCTGGAAAGTGCTGCTGGGGAGAGGGAGGACTGGGTTTTTCTCCTGCTGCCTCCATGACCCAACCACGGAAAACTGATAGAAGATGGATGGCTGGATTCTAAAAATTTAAATTTCCGATTGTTTCAGTTTTAGAACACAGAAGACATGTTTTTAATGCTGCCAATGAATGTTCCCAGTAAAGCTTTAGGTCTAATTCGAATGCATTTCTCATTTCTTGCTAAAATGTATATGGTTTTACAAAATTTCAGGAGTGTTTTTGTATTTATGCACCTGTTAAAAGCTTTAAAATAATTATATTAATTTTAATCTTTCAAGAAAAGCAAAAATGTTTAAAAAAATGCACTTAAAGGTCTTAGATTTTGCATATCATTCAATGCTCATGTATATGAAACTGAGATGTAACACCTAAAAATCAAAATGTGGTTGAAATTTGAGTGCCTGAGACTTGTTTATTTGCCCAGTATTTAAATCTGACCCGTGGGGAGTTAATCCCAGCGTGCACATTAGTAATCCAGCTCCAAGGCCACGTATGATTCGCGTGCAGCCCTCGTTGACTCGTCAAACAAAACAATGCCGAGCAGATGTTGCGGTGACACGCAGAGACCGCTTGACGGTAAGCAGCAAGTGCAAATCCATTAGATAGACGGACGGCCTTTCATGTTTGCGCGAGTGTCAGAGTGTGAGGCTGCACACGTGCGGATCCATCATTACAGCCTCGGTGAGGATTAACGGAGCAAGGTGACACACAGCCAGAATTTTAAGAGGCCTAAAGGAGGGGCTGATTGTCTAAGAACCGAGCTCTCCGTAACACAAAAAGCTGTTCATTTACCATTTCACATGGCCTTTTTGGGCTTGGATTAGAGCCACAGTGGAAGAGGAAAAACATAATAAAGATGTTTATCCATCAGGCTGATACAGATTTTATACAAAGCTTTATAAGAAGAAAAAATTGGAAAAACATTCCTTAAAGGGATGCATATTGCCCGCTACCTTTCATGCCGGAGTTTTAAACCAAGGTGTTAAGAAATAATGGAGTAATAACTGTTTTGGTTAAATTTTTAAAATATACTCAGAGTGTGTGTAAGGATTAACTCTCAGCTATTACAATAAATCTTAGCTAAATATCTGTAAAATCCACTGAGTTATGGCCATTTTGTGTTAGCTAATGTCAGTTAACTGTGATGGCCATCTTGAATTGGGTTGACTCCAACATTTAATGAGTTTTAGATGTATAACAAATAACTACTATCTGAGTTTCACTATAATCCATCCAGTATTTCATCAGGTATTTTGCTAACAGACAGACAAGCACACAGCAAACTATATTCCACTCTTTGCTTTTCAGCAGATTGGTATAATTTGAGCAACAAAAATCTATTTTGCTGTTTGAATAAATCGGATAATTTATTTGAACTGAGCAGCTTTTGGTTAAAAACCCATACTGGAGTCCTTCTGGGCAGCTGATGGAGTCTGGCCTCGTGACTCAGCGTTAAAAGCGCAGCGGCCATTGTTCACGCCGGCTGTGTTACGTTTTCTCTCGATCAGAGGTGGGGTTGACACGCAGGCGTGAGCGTGAACCTCCCTCAGCGAGGAAAGCCTGCACTCCTGGGGAAGGCAGCGAGCTTTAAACCTAAATATGAAACCACTTCAGGACAGAGAGAGTATCATAACTGCCAAGGACGTCGCTTGATAAGGTGCTCTAATAATAGCAACGCTGACCTTTATTCCAGCTGGAGTTCAGCCCTCGAGGAGATATTTAAAACCTCCCAGCGACTCTCTCACTCGACTCAACTCCCCCCCCACCGTCATTGAGAAAATCAGCATGAGCTGGATGCTTTATTAAGCCCGGTGTTATTTAATTAGGAGTTAAACAATGACAACAAGACAATGGATGGAGAGAGGCTTTAGATTAATGATTACAGCTTTTGAACTCCAGCTGTTCTGATTAAGATGCTCCTGATAAACTTTAGCACTGAATAAAATAAAAGGCGCAGCTTTCCTTGAAGGAATGCATATCGCTCGCCGCCTTTCACGCCAAAGATTGCAAACAATGTTATACACTGTCTCATGCTATATTGTGAGATGGAGTACATGTTGAGGATGACTCCCAGCTACTACCACACCAAAATCAGCTCAATTTCTGTAAAGTTGACTTTATCACCTTTCTTGTGTTAACTAAAGTCGATTAGCTGGGGTGGACATCTTTAACTGGCTTGACCAAACGTTATTGAGTTTAGATTTGCAGCCAATGATCAATTTCTGCAGGTTTCATTACAATTCGTCCGGTGGTTCATGAGATATTTTGCTAACAGACAGGCAGGGTTAACGCCAAAGATTTAATCATGATTAAAACTAATGATTCTTAGCTGCTTCCACACCAAATTACAGCTCAATATCTGTAAAACTGGCTGAATTAGGGCTGTTTTTGTGTTTTCTAAGGTCAGTTAGCTGTGGTGGCCATCTTATTTTGGGGCTGACGAGTTGTAGATGAACTCACATGGGCTACTTTTTATAATCCATCCAGTCATTCATGGGATATTTTGCTAACAGACAAAAAGAGCTGACTCCAATCGTAAAAGTTTTGAAAACAGATCTTGCTCGATCAGTTAGAGCTCGGAGCATATATTGGGAATGACTCTCAGCTACTACCACACTAAATCTTAGCTCAGTGTCTGTAACGTTGGCTGAGGTAAGTGCTAAGGTCACTTAGCTGTGGCAGCCATTTTGACTCCAACAGGTAATGGTTTTTCGATGTAGATTCAATCATTACTTCCTGAGAATTCCATTAAAATCTGCTGAATGGTTCGTTAGATATTTTGCTAACGCTACAGACGAACAGCAAAAGCCGGGAAATATTCTTTCCTGTCGGCTAAAAGCTAATCAGCTGTTGCCGTTACACGAAACACCCAGAAATGAGCGGGCGGATAAGTTCACAGACAAGCACCGGACTTTAACACCAGTTGCTTCATTGTGCATTTCGTGCAATAATTCCTAATTTACTGGATTTGCACGGAAGCACATACTTAGGCAGCAGCATTCGTCTTTAGGCCTAAATGATGTCAGAGAGAAATGTTTGCTCAGCTCTCCCGCAGCAGGATTCACAGGAAGCAGTGAGGTGGTGGATGTAACCCACTGCTCTGTTTTGTAAGCAAATCCTTATCATCGCTAATAATAGCACACTGCGGGTTTCTCTTTTCCACTTTACAGCTTTTTTCTTTTAATCCCTGAAGGTACGGCTAAATATCCAGATAGAACTAAGGTGTAATAAGTTTAACATTACCTCAAAAGATGCCTTTTGGTTTGTGGTAGGAGGAAGGACAAACACTAATGTTTATTATGAGGCAAAATACGCTGAATGTAAATTAAAGAGACAAACAAAAATTTACCCTTGATCTTCATTTAATATGCAATTTTTAATTTTGTGTGAAAAATATGCTAAACATAAAATCTATAAATGATAAGCAGCGACGCCACTAACCTGTCTCATTAAAGATCTCGCCAGATGTGTTAGCAATCAGTATCGATAAAACTGACCCTTAGCTGTGTCGGCCATCTTTGAGGGAGTTCATTGAATGAGTTTCATTAAATCTGTTCATCACATATTTTTCTAACAGATCAGACAAACGAGACGAGGACTGGTTTGAGGAATTATTATTATTATTATTAGCAGCAGTAGTTGTATTATATTACATTTTTTTTCTTAATCGATTTGTATTGAAAGAGAAATGTTTTAAAGTATTGCACTTTAGGCTCTTCTGCAACGACTGCACTCACAGGATGACAAAGTCCCTTGTTTATTTTTTATTTAAGAGTTTTTGGGTCTAATTGAGCAACCCAAAGGTTCAGCTCAAGGCTCAAAGTGACACCAGCACACCAAATCCAGGAACATGATGTACAGCACTGCAGGATCTGTTTATGTTTGTATTTCTTTAGTCCTAAGGCCACTCCTAAACTTCAAGAACACCCAAAATGATTCATACATGTAAAGCTCAAAACAAGCAGGAATTATTGCCTGTTTTCAGTCTGAAACCAAGAGGGATTTTATTCTGTTCATTAGTAACACATTATTAACTTTTCTATGAACTGTATTTGTAATGGACTACTTTTCTGCTTTCAGACTCAAACAATTGTCTCGTTAAAGAGGCAGAAACGACGAAATGAAGTCACCAACTTTTCATGATCTCATCACATTTACCACAAAGTTAGGAAAATGTGCTCGCCCTGAATTTAAGAACCGCTGGTTTGACCACAGAGCTGTGAACACGTTTCAGTTTGATTCAGTGTTATGGAAGTGGCCTTTCCGAAACAAGCAACAAAGAAGACCTGAAGCAGAGGGGCGCTGAGTTGGACACGTGTTGCCAAAAACACGCCGAGTCATTTTCCACAGCCGGCCTGCCACTCGTCAATGAACTGACCCGAAGCTGACGTCTCTGTTTTCTGAGATTATTCTCTCCAACCACAGCTGAATCTCTTCTTATAACTAAAATAATACATCAGAGCACACGTGTCAAACTCAAGGCCCGTGGGCCAGATCCAGCCCTTGGTAACATTTTATCTGGCCCCCGACCCCTGACATTTGATTAAATCTCTGTCGCTTCTCATTTTGCTTAAAAAACTGAACGTATTTAGTGAAGTCTTCCTGTGACGGTTAATTTGAAGCCAACAAAAATAAGTTTCAGTAATCTTTGATTTTGACATGAAAAGGCCACATCAGATGGGACAGACCAAACTCTTGTTGATGAATTTGCAGCCAATAACAATACTGGTGAATATTGTCATTTTTAGTATTTTCTTCTTGTTTCAGTGTCAATCTTAGTAGCTGTATGATTGAATTTTGTTAATGGCTTTTTAGATGTTTAATGGAGAATGCTAATGACGTCTTCTTAAGTTCAATCTATTTTTCTTTGTTCAAGTATGGTTCTTCTAAATTCTATATAATGTCAAACTGGGAAATTGTATTTGATATTTCTATATGAATGATTTGACATATTACATTTAAAACCAGTGCTAATTTATGTTTTTTTTTTTTCATAAATATTGATCAAAACTTGGCTAACCCTTGGCTAGGACCACGTTTTTAATTTTGACCCTGCATTAGAGGGTGGAGACAAGAGCTGCTGCTTGCGTGCAAAATTTTTAACGATTTCATCTGCTTTAATAATCTGAGGGTAGGAGTGAGTGCAGGACTGCAACAGCACACGTCTTAATTAAATTTCTCTTTCAAATGTTTACAGCGAGAAACAAAATGAGCCATTTTTAAAGACCAATACGGCTGTCAGCGCCTGATTTATGACCGGGATGCCATGCAAACAGCATAGCAGCCTGCTTTTGCTCTAAAACTCTACCTTATTGTCACCAAATTCTCAACCAAACGATGAATCTTAACAACATTTCAGAGGCACAGCGTAATATTATTCCAGACAGATTTTATTTCATATGCAGTGGGCCTTAACTCCCGGTCTGTCATTGATCTGTCACAGATCATCTTAGTCTTACGAAGTATTTGTCTGACAGAAGCTCAAAAGATGACCGTAGAAAAGAATTGAGCAATTATATAAATCAATATGACCCTGAGCAGCTGTAGAAGGGGGAACAAGTCTTTAACTGACTCAATCTATTCACCTCACCCCTGAGAAAGAAACATTTTACACCCATTTAAATAAGTCCCACGGCTCCAACATGTTCTACAAAACACTTGAAACACACAGATGGGAATAATATTATATTGAAGGAAAGCATATTGTTTGCCACTTTTAATGCAAAAGTTTTGAACTGAATGATTCTCAGCTACTACCACACCACATTTGAGCTCGATATTTCTAAAATAAGCCGGGTTAGATCAATTTTTTGTATTTTCTAAGGTCCCTTAGCTCTATTTTTTTCAGAGCTTAACGTGGCAAATAAACAGAAAGATGACGTAATTATCATCTCTGCCCTTTTTTATTTATCATCTATGTGAAAAACATTTTGCTTATATAAGATTTTTGGTTTGTTTTTAGAAAAACGAACAAGCAGTAGAGTCAGGAATCTCAATCTCAAAACCAAATCCATACTTTTCCAAACCTTTCAAGGCCGTTCAGTAAGAGAGACGAGACACAGAAGTCTTCATTTCCCGTCTGGAGGAGGGGTGTTTTCTGCTCCATCAGGTACAGAGAAACCCACGAGGAATAATAAGGCCACGGATCATTCACCCACCACGAACACAACAAGCATGGCTGCTCATCAGCTCATGAATTGACATTCTTAGCATCGTTGCCCGACGCATTTTGAGTGACAGCTGACAAAGCAAGCTGATCAAAGCTCTCTCCAGGTGGTGATACTAAGTGGTGTGAAAAGCGGCTGAAGGCGCCTCATCAAAAAGCATTCACCTGAGACCGTCGATAGCAGCTGCTGATGAGGTGTTTTGCTGGCAGACAGTGTTATTGAGACATTTTGTTCTGTTCACAGATGAGCTAGCAGCCCCCTGGGACAAAAAGCGAGGAGGCGAGGAAGCCCGCAGCACTGAAACTAGAAGGAGGAACCATGTCCCGGCATATGACGAGGTGATTCTGCTGAACAACAACAAGCTGCTGCGAACTGCAAACTGATGGAGGAGGGGGGTGGGGGGGGTGGGGCTATTCCCCACCAACTTCTTCAAGCCATTTATGCAACCATATGCTACATCCAGCATGATGCTGTAACTCAGGAAGGAGAAGTGAGACGCACATCAACAAGAGCAAGCACCATTAGCTGCCCACAGCTTGTGCTTAGACACACACTTCAACACACACACACACACGTTAAAGACAATTGGATGCTCACCCACGCTGATGCACAAAAAAGACCAGCTCGCCACAAAAAAAAACACTTACATTATCACACTCTGGTTGATTCACAGGCCCTCGAGCCCACACTATGATTAGAGTTCAGCCCTTTCGAAAAACGCATCATTTCATGGAGAGAAACGACTTTTCTTACTCCCTCCCCCCCGTCCACGTCTGCACAAACGAACATGAGGTCAACACAGACGCTGCAGCTGCGAGGTACGACCGCAGACAGACTCTGGCGGAGCAAAGGTGGAGCAGCAGGTGAAAGAGGGTTGGGTGGCGTGGGGGGGTGGGGGTGGGGGGCGCACATATGGAGGAATGAAACGAGCGAAGGAGGGTGTGGCCGGGCTCACCATTTTCAAACCAGATCTCGCATTCCTGAAGGCTCGAGTACGGCACCAGCTCCCCTCCTTCCCCTTCCAGCGGCACGAGCAGTCCTTCCCCCCTGAGCGATGACCAGTTCATCAAAAAACAGGGGGGGCGAGAAATGATGAAAGAAGTCGGGAAAAGGAGGAAAAACAAAAAAACACCTGCTGCAAAGCAGGGGATGGGGAGGGAGGATACGCACGGGGGGCGCAGAGGCTCTCCTTCTTAGCTTCTGAAGAAATCTCCACAGGTTTCAGTGGCGAAGCTGCCCGCTCAGTTCAGGCTTCAGGCGCAGTAAATGATACAGAGCCGGGCAGAAACGGCAGGGACGGGCGGAGCGAGAGGAGGAGGAGGAGGAGAAAGGAAGAGCGCAGCAGTCACTGTGTCACTGGGGAAAGAGGAACGCACAGAGGTGACAACTCTGTGACGGGAGCTTGGACCGAATCGGACAAAAAACCCTAAAAACAAACGACACGGGGAGCTTCCTGTGCGTACGGCGAGAGAGGCGAGCTCCTGGTTCGCCTCTGTGACTGCATTAGCGCTCGGCGTGTCATGCACAGACGATGGAGGTGCGCTCTCTCTCCCTCTACAGGAACGGGAGCCCAGGTCTCCAGCAGATGAATGGCGCAGTGCTGCTGTTGTCATAGCAACCGCAGAGCCAAAGGAGGGGGAGGAGAAGGGTGGGTATTGAGGCAGGAAAGAAAATGGCATTAAAAAAAAATGTTTTAAAAGGAGGGAGGGCGATATTAAAGGGACACAGTTTTTGTTGTTCGTGGATGAACGGGAGGAGTAGTTATTGTTCGACAGAAACGAGGGGTCTCAGTAAAACCCACTCCTGTGTCCTCCTGGGCCCAGACAGCCAGGTCCGTCCTTGTTTTACCCTTGAAAGTCTATTTGTACATCTGCAGCCGTGTTTTATGGCTACTTAGAGGTTCAAACCCACCGGAGGGGGCAGTTTATTGTGCTCGCTTTTGACGGAGTCGCCGCCGTTTGGGTTGTCATGCCGTTTTTTTTTTCCAATTTATTTTATTATTAATTTTCTTCAGTCACACTTATTTCCCCGAAGTGAAATCTGCAGCTCGGTGAAAATGTTACCAACAAGCTGTAAAGACGTGCTTCAGTCAGAGGTCAAGCTTTTAAAACGCACCAACAGTCACATAAACAACAACAAAAAGGTACACATCTGTTGAATGTGACTGCTCTGGTGGTCAAAAACACGCTAAATATTTCTCTGACATACAAGACATATACAATGTATATTGCCTGCCATCTTTTGTGTCAGCGTTTTAAACTAATGCCATCTTATGCCAGAGTTAAAGTAGAACTATCTACATCTAGATCGTCTCTAAACTGTGTCTCAGTCGTAATGTTTAATACAATAAGTTAGACCTATAAAAGTTAAGACTTTAACTTCAAAATCACAACAAAAAGAAATAGTTTCTCAGTCTGATGTTTGCATTTGAGGATATTTTATCACCCTAACATTCAGACTGTGTAGTGTCGATAATAATATAAGCATTTTTTGTCCCTGCACTTCTTCCCGGCTGCTTCGATGCTGCTCCTTGGGGCACGGCACTTACATTTCATTTACTCCTCTCTACTCTTAACCTTCACTTCTTATTTTTCACCTGCGACAACGGAGCTGAAAATGTCACATTTCCTTTCAGGGGAACAAATGATTCTGCTGCGGCGGGAACGGCTGAGGGGAGAAATAATGTCAATAATTGAAGAACGATTTTCTCAAGGTGCGAAGCTGGCTAAGGAGGCGCGGAGATAGAGATGTCAGAAATGTCAGCGTTCATCGCCAGACAGTCACGGAGGATAGGCCGGATGCTTCGTGAAGCATGAGGCTGGCCAGGGATGCATGGAGAGATTGAGAGGTTCCAGATGTCACCGTTTGTGCAAAAAAAAAAAAACACTATGAAAGATGAGATATCAGAAAATACTTAAAGATGGTGGACTGCAGGATAAGCATTGTCATTGCAGGGAATAAAACAAGACGTGCAGTGTCCTGAAAAAGTATTTATACCCCTTGAAGTTCTTCATATGTGGTCGACCGCAAACTTCAAAGTATTTTATTGGGATTTTATGTAATAGACCAACACAAAGTAGAGCAAAATGGTGAATGGAAGGAAAATGAAACGTGGTTTTCAATTAAATAAAAATCTAAAAGGTGTGGCGTGAGAAGACACCTAATTTTAGTCCACCTGTGTGTCATTTACCCTCAACATAAATCCAGATGTTCTGTGAAGGCCTCAGAAGTTTGTTAGTGACCCAACGGCGGCATGAAGACCAAGAAACACACCAGACAGATCAGGAATGAAGTTGTTAGGAAGTTTAAAACAGGGTTAGGTTTTAAAACTGTATCCTAAGGTTTGAACATCTGACGGAGCTCTGTTCAGTCCATCACATAAAACAACTGTAAACCTACAGAAACATGGCCGCCCACCTAAACAGACAGGACGAGCAATTAGCACATTAATCCCAGAACCAGCTCAATGAGAACTATGGAGGAGCTGCAGAGATCCACAGCTCAGGTGAGATTCTGTCCACAGGACAACTACTAGTCGTGAACGCCACAAATATGGCCGATATGGAAGAGCGTTAAGAAGGAAGCCATGTTGAAGGAAATCCATAAAAGGTCCTGTTTACAGTTTGTAGAAACAGCAAACATGTGGATCAGACCAGAACTGAACATGCTGTGGCCATGCTGTTCTTCAGTCGGTCAGAGTTAAAAGGAAGATGGATGGAGCTAAATTCTGGGCAATGCTGGAAGAAAACCTAGAGGCGGCAAAAGACTTGAGACTGGAGCGAAACAAAGAACCGGGTCAGATCGAAGCCTAATCATGGGTCATTTTCTTTGATCCACTACTTCGAGTTAACGTGATAAAACATGGAACGGATCATATGTTTACGAGGAACTGTCAGTAAACAAATAATAAGATTGTTAAAAGAATCGTTGACTTTGTAAAACTGAAAACCCAGTTTTTGTTTAACGTCACCTGCCAGAAAGTTCACTTTTCTAAGGCTGCAGCGAAAAAATGTTTTATTATCAACAAACCTAATGATCTATCTCCAAATTGATGACTTTGTAAACTTCATTTTTTGGTTTACAAAAACTGGAAAAAGAGCAAAATTTCAATCGGTGTTAGAAAGCAACACTTCTTCTAATTTCCTGTGACTTTGTTAAAAATTAAAAATGAGGCTTTCAGTCCTCATTTCAGCAGCAATTATTGTACGTTTTTAATATTGCAGTAACAGATGAATTATTATAAAGTCTTTAACAGTTACGAACTCTGACAAATTAAGGAAAAACTTTACTCTTATAATCAAGACATCTGTAATTATTCAGTCAGTCCAATTAGACAGTCCGATTGGAGCAGAGTTATTCTGAGTAATTACCTTCATGCTGAGCGGAAACGTTTCTGTGCTGATGAGAGTGGTCATGTCATGGTTTGATAAGTATGAAAATGATTCGACTTGATGCTGCCTTCTTCAAAGTTACCAGATTTCAGCCCACAGCTGAACGCCTATCAGAAACTTTTGATTAGAGAGTTAGGCCGCGTTTCCACCGCCATCATTAAAACATTAAATGAGGAAACATCTTCAGGAAGGACGGCGTAGGTCTGCAGACATCTGAAAATCAATATATTTAGTTCTACTAAAACATAAAAACGGTGGATTTGAAGGGTTTTGCAGTCAAAACGTTTTAAAACCTATTTCAGAATCAGGACTTCTGCTGTTCTTTTTTACTCATTTTCAGTCAAACAGACGACCAGTTTGTTGATTTCACTTTATTTATAGTTTTTCCTGTATTCTTCAATGAAATCTATAAAAAATACCAACAATAACACAGTTTGACACATAAAATAGTGTTTTAGCAGCAACAAGGTGATTCGTAAATTAGACGACAGGCTGAAGAACGATGCACTTCCTGTTTCAGGTCTTTACTGATTATTCCTTTTTTATAAAGACACGATTTTCAGATTCTGTTCATCTGCTGAAGATATGACACTTCTTTGTCCTTTTGTCCTCCACTTGTCCACTTTATTCCTTTTTTTTTAAATCCAAGCTGCAAAATATGCTGTGGCAGTACAAGAACCAGAAGCTGCTCCTCCATTTTTTAAACGTATGTTTTCTCTTCTCATTTTCTTGAAATAAAAACACGTCATCACTCCCAGAAAAAGGACAAAAGCATGTGGTGTTTATTGATTCTAATTTAACTTTCCTAATTAAAACAATAATAATAATAGTCACTATGTTCCTCAACCCCCCTCCCTCAGCTTTGAGTTGGTTCAGTCCACCTCAGCTAAAGGCTGCTAGTCAGACAGCTTTTCAGCTCGTTTTTAAAAAGCTGAATTATTTTCCTGGTATGAGTCAGAACAGAATGATATTTAAGAGAGTAAGATGAGAACATGGAGTTCTAACCCCAGTTTTATGCATAAAAACAACAGCAATTCTTATTCTACCAATCAGAAATACTGCCCTAATATACATCCTGGGCTTTAAAGACAAGGACCGGACTAAACACCGGTGACAAAACAGCCAAAAGACCTTCAGATAGTCTGGAGAACCACTGATCAAGATCACTTTTAAAAGACTACAAGAGAGTCTGGAAGGAAATAACGACGGATTAAATCTTCTGAATCAAACCGTACATGGATCCACGTCATTGTGACATTTAAGAACATATTTCAAATAACTTCTACATCGTAAACGTGAGAATCTGTGAGGACTTCGGGTGTAAACTCTACCTGCAGAGATCCCGTCCTCTCTCTTTTGAAAAAAAAATCAGAAACGGCACCAATTAAAGCAACAAAAGCCCACAGGCGCAGCATTTATCAGAAGCTCCACAGTTTTAATGTGGCTACTTCAGGACCACCTACACGGTGATCTGTAAATCTGACTCAGCAGTTCTGAACAGCGTGCACTGTTAATCCTGACCGTTCTGCAGAATACTCCAATGCCCACATGGGTGAGCGTTTATCTGCCAACTAGTCACGTATTACTACATTACTGTTAGCACCAAGAGAGACGGTAAATGTTGCATTTACTCACACTCACCACCAGCATGAGTGGGAGAAAAATTAGGTGATATAATTCAATCAAAACTTTTCTCTGCTTTTAAGGTCAAATGCAATTTTCCACCTTTATATAGAAATCCACGGGGAGCTCGTAATCGTATTGATTGCAGCCATTAATTAGCAGAAAGCGGCGTAATCTGCGGGTAGATGTTGAAATGATTCCTTTAAATGTTTCTGAGCGGAGCGAGGCCAATCAATCAGCCGGGGCGATATCTCTGGTGAGCCTGACACTTTGGCTGGGAACAAATAAGTCGTCAGTGATTACGGCTCAGAACAATCAGGCGCCGCAGGAACGAGACGCTCGTTTTTTTAGACAATAGTGGACTAAAAATAGAAAACAAAGTGGTTGGAGGAGCTGAAACATGTATATTTAAAAGGAGACCCTGATGTTAGCGCTGGGGTCTATTTCTTTGTACTTTGTGCTACTTTAGATATCAAAACGTTCAGCTCATTCAGAGGAAAGGTGCTCTTTATGCTTTTTAAAGTATTTAACTTTATTTTTAAGCACAATATATAATATTTTCCCATAGAAACATTGAGATTTCTTCAACTCCAACAACAACAATCAGCAAACCTGCTCTGCTTCGGCTGCCATGCTACGGTTAGCTTTTAGCTTGGCTATTTTAAGCTTTTAACCAGCTACTTTTAGCTACCATTTTCCTTCTTTTTAATGCTAGTGTTTTGCTAGTTTCACTCGTCAACTTGATGCTTTTGTTTAGCTTTAAGACACTTTCATCTATTAGATGAAATTCCTGCTTTTGCAGCTCTCAGCGGTCACACAAAATGCAGTTTCTCTTGTTACATTTAGCTATTTATGCTATGTTGCATGAAAACACAAACTTTAATGTGTCGTTGCCAGACCTTTGCTTGACAGACCAACACGTTTCAGACCAGGTAAAAACACTAACAAATTCGAATCCTCACATTATCCAACCAGAGAGACAACCTGGGCTTTATATTTAATTTTAAAACCAAAGAAAGACCATTACCAAAAACAAAATCACACCTTTGGAATGAATGCAGAGTACAGGAAGTGTTATTCCTGCAGTAAGAGCTGACCCTTTCAGGATCTGAAGGCCCCCTTGAGAGCCTTCATGCCAGAGGAGGGGATTAAATCAGAAACTCAATGATTCTCCTAAAGGTCAGTGCTTTCATTGCATTTTCATTCAATCAGAGCCCTGAGGTTGAATAATAAGTCCCCACCAGCATCGCCACTCTGCCGCCACAAAACCAATCAGGAGCTGCACAGGAGGCTGCCATTGATGGAGAGGAGGGTGGAAGTGCCGCAGCCTCCTCGGGCCCACTGCATTCCTCCGCCATCTCTGCCAAGGAAGGGGCTTCAGCTCGTGACGCCAGCTCCTCGCTCACGCTGATCCTGACGAGCTGTGCCGGATGCGGCGCCGAGTCGAATTAATTAAAGGGTGAGAAAGCCGGGGTGGCTGAGCCCGAGCGCAATCTGCTGATCGCCGCCGCTCGAGAGCGAGACGGGTCTTTGAGGGCCTGGAGGAGGGCGGGCGCCTCGAAGCCTTCGTTCACGCTGTCAGTCGGTCAGATGAGGTTAAAGGTCACACCAATACGTGATCTGAAGAACTGCTCTGGGGGCGATGATGACTACGGCACAACATTCCTTGGTACATATACTCTCTTACACGAGTATTTTAGCTCAGCATCTTTAAAACTTTACCCATTTTTGTGTTGGCTAAGGTTAATCCGCTGTAGCGGCCATCTTGAATTAAACTGACCACGACAGTTAATCAGCTGCAGGCGTACGTCCACTGATCACTCCGACACACACACAGACACGTGCAAAAACATGATCATAAATATAATGCTCACTGGGACAGCGTAGCTTTCCTTTAATCTCCAAACGTTGTAATTTAGCAGCGATTGACCTCGTCAGCCTGCGGACTCAAAGTTGAACCTACGCTGATTATTTTCTGTTTTAAGTGTGTCAAACAAACCACAACATGAAAATGTCTCTTTGGGACCAACCTTCAGATATGGATTTGAAGACCTTTACCATGTAATATTAAACAGAGAGAGAAAAAAGAAGAAAATCCTCAAGTCCTAATTTCCGATCTAAAAATAAAAAACAAGCTGTGGTATAATACATCAAGCCAGATAATGGCGTGCGACAAAGAGACCTGTTTTTGTGTCAGCCATGGAATAAAAATAGTACAAATGAGACAGCAGAGCACAACATTAATCAAGCTATTCTTGGCTGTCAACAGCGGAGGTACACACAGGTGTTTACAGAAAAAAAATTGAAAAAATTCACTTTGGTTCCCACAGATGGAAGCAGAGCCACCAAATGAGACTGCCACAAAACATTACAGGAAGGAGAAAGATGGCTCCTTGAACAGCTAAGACAACTCGAGAGATAAACACTGATTTGACATGACAACATATGCTTCTTCTGAATTTAAACCTTTGAGTTGCACCCTTCAGAAACAGCCTCCTTTGAATTCTTTGCAGCAGTTAAAACGAGAGGAAAACGATGCAATGTTTTCTCTTTGAAACCCGCAGTTTGAATGACCCTTGAGAGACTATTAATCATCCTTCATGACGTAAAAAAAAACCCCACAGTCCCTGTGGCAAACTGGAAACAGCTAATGGTCTGAAGTCTGCTGCCCCCTAGTGGCCACTTCCCAAATCAAGCTCTTCACGCCCACACTTAAAACTCCATGTGGAGGCTCCAACGTCAATATTTCATTTCATACTTTGAAATCCAATCCAGCTTCAGATGTGCCTTTTATTGCAAACCCACAACTTCCTGATGATGGTAGCAGAAGGAACACGACACAGACTCGTAAAGCAGCTAATGGGGAGACATTCTCTGGATGTCAGGGATGAGTGTGGAAGGAAACGATTAGTGGTAAAAGCGATGAAGATGGACAGAGCTGACCACATCGGCTGTTCTGTATGCAGCCAGTTAGGCTGGACTGTAGCGGACGCCAGAACCTGGTTTTGCTTCGTGTTCCTGCTCAGATTTGGGGGGTAAGGGATCCGGTAAATGACGGCAGTCAGCCAACCATGAGAAGAAAAACTAAACAAAATGCAGAGTGAATACTGAAGGATTCTGGTGAAAACTGAAACTGAGTTATTAAGGCTAAAAGAAGCCGAACACTAGCTAAAGCTAAATGGAAGAAAATGTTAGTTAAAAGCTAATAGTAGGAAAAGGCTAGCTAAAACATAACAAAAAGCAGACTAATATTAGACAACTTCAGCTTTTATTTAGCCTCTTGCTACTTGTTAGCTAAAAACTAAGAAGCTTTCAGCTGTTTTTTTGTCTTTTAGCTGGCCTTTTGCTACTTTTATCTAGCATTTATCCTTATTGTAGCTTTTAGCTGGTGTTCTTTTAGCTTTAACAAGTCAGTTTCAGCTTCTTCAGCACTGCATTTCTGCATAAAATGCCATTTCTGCAGTTTTATCTTAATAATTTGATGTTTTTTCTGTGTATTTGGACATGCACGTCCTCCATCGTCCAACTGGGCATGCTGAATCACCCTCTGCACCCCTACTTCTTGGTAAATGATTATCAGCTAGCATTAATCTGCTCTGGAGTCTGATTTAGCACTTCTGAGATGCAGTGAAGCATCATGGGAAGCTGCATTGTGGGAGGACAGTTACAGGAAAACACATTCAAGGCAAACTGGAAGCAGATTCGGTCCACATTTCAGCTGTCTGTATTCGTCCTCCCAGCCCCCCTGCAGGGTCTTTACCTGTGAGCTTCTTCATGGGCTGCAGCCGGACGCCGATGCTCTGGTGGGTGAGCAGCGGGGAGGAGGGCAGGGAGCGAGACACGCCCTCCATCATGCGAATGTGCTGCATGCCCTCGGTCATGGAGAGCGGGGGCACGGTGTAGTCTCCCTCGAAGGCACAGTCGCTGTCTATGCTGCCACCTTCAGGACGGGAGAGAACAAAGACGGCGTCAGATTTTTGGGTCCCCCCCCCCCAGACTTTGAAAAGAGCATTAATATTTTATAAAGAAAGACAGGAGACTTCCTGTTATGAAATACGGAAAGAATCAATACGGATTAAATTTAACCGACCAAGAAAAACACGTTTTAAATTATATTCTGATGAGTTTTAATTCTAAAAACAGAGAGGACTATGAGTACAAAACAAATTTATCAAACATAATTATGATGCAGTTTTACACAATAAGTGTTTTATTTATGTCAAATTAAAGGTTTCTATTTTTAAAAACGGTTGTAGCAAAAAAAAATGAAAATAAGTGATTCATTTGCAAAACACAAACCAATAAAACTGTTTATTTATTTATTGAGCTGGAAATAATTTATATTTTGATAAACAGAAACAATTTACTGATTATCAATGCCAATTTTCTGTCCAGTCAACAAATAATAATAATAATAAATAACCAAAAATAATTGGAGGTAAATCAACAGCTTGGAGTCAGATGGTCACCACTACTAGCTGACAGAGAAATGTCTGTAACTCTGTTGATTTTACAGATATTAAGCTGAAATTTGGTGTGCTTGTGACAAAGAGTAACGTAATTTACAAAGTTTGACCAAAAAGATTACAACTCCGTCTCTTCTCATCATAAGATGATCTCAGGCATCCCTTCAAGGAGTCCTAGGCTTTCAGTTCTTGCAGTTTTTGTTGAGCAGCTAACGTGTTTAAAGTCTAAAGAGTGAGTTTTTTGTCATGTTTTACCTGCTGGTGAGTTTTCCGTGATGTTTAGGCAGTGTGTGATGCCACAGGATGGTCCCTGATATCGAGTGTAAAGACCAGCGTGACCTAAAAGCCTGAACAGCCCTGAAGGCAACACGTGTCGTTTACATTCAGGGGCAAAAAAAACAAACATCAGCCCGCGCAACGTCTAATCTCAGACTGAAACAATGCCCTCCGATCCGACTTTCTAACCACTTGAAACGCATTCAGAGGGATAAAAAAGCTTCTCACAACGAGCAGTAATTACAGACAGAGGAAAAAGCAGCCTCCATCTTTAATCTGCTTCATTTTCCTCACTTGATCCAAACAGCAGAAATTATAACTTAGGAAAGCTGGAAATCCTACACATTCATAACCATCAGGGCTTCAAAATAAAAACAGATCAAACATAAAAGTTCCAGCATTTCTTAAAGGAACTTTTATGTCAACTTTCATGTCAGAGTTTTAGACTACGTGGAGAAATGATGGAGTTGAAGCCATTTTTGCTCACAACTGACTGACCTCCAGCTACGTCTGTGTCGTCTCGTGTTGATCAGCTGTGGCAGCCATCTTGAATTTGCAGACGCACATTCAGTGATCACTTTCTGAGAGTTTCATTGAAATCCCTCCACTGATTCATGAGATATTTTGCTAACAGACAGACAGGGTTGATTTTAACAGTTAAAGCCAAAGTTTTAAGCATAAATATCACGTGCCGTGTAGCGCTCTGTAATCTGAAGACATTAGCGATATGGCGTGGACTCTAAAAGGTAGTTCTTTGGGGGGTTTTTGCAACTTTGTCGCTGCTTGATAAAAACGCTCAACACGACGTGCGTTTAGTGATTCTGTTCCGGTTTTGCTTCCCGGCAGACAGAGCTGCAAACCCAGCCGGTCAGACCGCGTTCCTCGCATCGGATCGCAGCTGCAACAGCGAGACAAGAAGTCATTATCAGTCTCCGGTTTGTGACACGTCCCAGAGGACGCCTGGATGGCAGTTAGACAAAGGAGGGGATCGGGGGGACACACAGCAGCGTAAAAACACACACACACACACACGTCTGTGGCTGCGGCAGTGCAGGACTCGGTCCATTCATTCCCTGAGGAACGTCACAGCCGGAGCCGTGGTTCCGTCCCACCGGAGGGAACCTGTCCTGGTTGTCAAGATCCAACCCAGTTAATCCAGAAACGAAGGAACCAGAGTTATTCTGCTTTCAACCAATTATTCACCAGAGAAATAAAAACGTTTGTAATAAACAAATAAAGGAATGCATATCACCCTCCGAGTTTCAGACTATCTTCTGATGAGAAGAGACAGAGTTATATGATCACATGAGCTGTTAGAGCTTTAGGTTTGTGCTGGAGATGACCCTCAGCAGCTACCATCCTCAGTATCTGGAAAACTAGGTAATGTTGATTAGCTGTGGTGTCCATCTTGAATTGGGGTGATGCAAAGAGTTAATGTCAAAGTTGTCAAACAGATGTGACTTAAAGTTAGAGCTCAGAGTATGTGACGAGGACTCTCAGCTACTACCACACCAAACTTTAGCTCAATATCTTTAACATCGGCTGAGGTGGAGCCGTTTTTCTGATAAAGTCGCTTAGCTGCGGCCATCTTGAATGGGACTGACATCCAATGTTTACGTTCTGAGAGTTTCGTTAAAATCAAATGGTTCGTTTTTCACAAACGCTGCAGACAAAAGAACAAAAGAACTGCTTCACCTTCGACAGCAGATGATAAAAAAGTCACTTTTCATACAAACATTCGAGCTGCAGATGATTCTGGGAGTAAATGAAAAGTTGCTAAAAATAAGAATTTTTACCTTGTCGCCACGCTCCCAACTTCTTCCAGACTTTCTTAATGTTTTCACTGAAGGAACCCATCCAATCTTTGGTTAGTGGGCTGTATTTTATTCAGCTTTATGGCAAAAGAGCTCTACTGGAAATGAAGTTATATTTCCAGGGAGGGAAGTGTATGAATTTTATATTCTTGTAATTTTGTCTGTAACTCTTCATTACTCTCCGAGGGAAGCAGGCTGTGCACAACAGAGCGAAATGTTTGCAGTATATTTTGTGAGCAATTATAATCTCATGTTTCTTTTTCATTTTTTTTTGTGCTCCTTGTGCGTGCTTTGAGCTGAGCACCTTGATGAGTAGGTGTTTGTGCTTATTTCGAGGCGTGGAGTGGCCCTTGTGCACGTCTCCTCTCACGGTCTAAAATAAAACACCATAATTTCCCCTTCAGCACTTTTGTTCTGTGGATTTCGCAGCTGAAGTGCGGCTGGTGTTCCCTCTCCACCCTTCTAATCTTTGCCCTGAAACAGACCTTTTTGCAGCCTATAGACAGTATTTCAACATATCTTACTCACCGATTGGCTGCAAGTATCCAGAAATGAAACTCACCGTTTGATCAGAGTCTATTAGAAAATCGTTTTAGTTCCAAAAGCAAAGGCAATAAAGTTTTCCCTCATGTCTGTGTGTGTTCATTTGCCTGTACCATTGGCAAAATATTTAACAAACGAGTGCACAGTCTACAACTGATTAGCTTTTGGATTTACCCCAATTTGAGGTGGTCACCACATTAGCCAACACAAAAACACAACTTTTCATGAAACGGAAAAAACAAAACATCTTCTCGTTGGTGAGCCATCCATATGTAAAGGGTGACCTCCAGAGCTGATTTATGCATAAAAAGCATGAAAATTATGAAAAACAGAGGCACATGGTTTTAGCCCGACAGCGATGAAATGTTGAGCTGCTTACCTTGACCGATGTGGCTCAGATGGGGGTCTAGACTGGGCGAACGGAGGTCTGCGAAGTCGTCGCTCCCACCATCTGCAGACGAGGAGCA
Organism: Kryptolebias marmoratus; assembly: GCF_001649575.2. Lineage (NCBI taxonomy): Eukaryota > Metazoa > Chordata > Actinopteri > Cyprinodontiformes > Rivulidae > Kryptolebias > Kryptolebias marmoratus. The sequence goes on from NC_051446.1 coordinate 23,212,306, forward strand.
GAGGGAGAAAGACAAGGAGTGAGCTCGGTGGTGCTGGTAGCGAGGCGAGGAGCTCTGAGCCAGGAGGAAGGACACGTCTTGGTCTCCGATCAGCCAGGTGTGGGACCGGAGCACGCCCAGCAGGCTGCTCACACACAAACTCTCCACGCCCTTCCTCCTCGGGCCCAGGCGGCTCCTTACTGTGGCGAAATGGGTCCGCGGTGCCATGCTCCACTTTTTCCTCCTTCCCATGTTTAGACTGAAGAGGCTGCGAGCTTTAAGGTGCAGGCTGGGCTTGCCCGTGCAGATAAGGAAATAGTTTACATTTCAGCCATGGCTGCATGCAGTGTTGTGATAAAGCCGCAGTCTGAGAGCTCAATGGGCTCGGTGGTTCACTTAGCGAGGGCTGCCGGGAAAAAAAATAACCAGGACAGCTCTGCAGGAAGGTAATGATGTGAGGATCAATTAAACCAAAGGGAGCAAACAGGCTAAAGTGGACTCAGTGGATGGGGCTGAAAACAGTGAGAGAGGGGGGCAGGGTCAGCGAGAATCTAACTGTGAAGTGAATAAAGGCTCAACACAAAAGATTATTTGTGTGCAGATAAAAGAGTGTTCGGTCCTTAAAAGGATGGTAACTTTTTAGAAAACCCCACACGGCGTTTTAATCACAAATCCTATTATCAGCGCAGAGCACCCAAACAAATGCTTAAGCGTTATCTCCTCCATCGCAGATCCACTCAGCGCTCCCCGGCAGCCGCACAGCGAGCGAGATTGGCTCGCTGGTGGAAAGATCGAGCTCGTCGATGGACAGATAGAATAAAGCTGTGGGGCATGGCGGTGTGAGAACTGGGCCAGCCTGACACTGACACTAACCGTGGAATGGTCACGCTCAGTGTTTGCTTCACGACCTGAATCACATCTTCGGGACGGGTCAAAAGTTCATTTTTAATTTTTAATATCTACGGTATTTATGCCTCTCGAACTTTTCCACATTTTGTCCTGTTAAAACCACAACCTTCAAATTATTTTACTGGGTTTATAGGAGGCAGACCATCACAAAGTGGTGCATAAATATGAAGTGAAAGAAATAAAATAAATGGTTTTTAAAGATTTTTACAAATAAAAATGCATCTGAATTCAACCCCTTTTCTCTGACACCACCAACTAAAATCTAATTAGTTAATTAACTAATTAACCTAATTAGAGTCCACCTCTGTGTAATTTAATCTCAGTTTAAATCCAGCTGTTCTCTGACGGACTCAGAGGTTTGCTACAAACAGCATCATGAAGACCAAGGAAGACACCAGCCAGGTCAGGGATGTAAGTGCTGAGATGTTTTACAAGGATGGAGCTAAATTCAGGGGAATCCTGGAAGAAAACCTGTTAGAGGCTGCAAAAGACTTGAGACTGAGGTGAACCAGAGCTACAAAGAACCAGGTCAGATCGAAGCCTAATCATGGGTCAAAGTCCAGCCCTGACCTAAATCTGACCCAGAATCTGTGACAAGACCTGAAAATCTCTGTTCACAGACGCTCTCCAACCAATCTGACTGAGCCTGAGCTGTTCTGCAAAGAAGAACGGGAAAATATTTCATTCTCTAGATGTGCAAAGCTGCAAATGTGGTTCAGACAAACCTTAAATTAAAAGACGTGCAGCTGGAACTGAAGAAAGGTGGTTCACTTTTTAGATTTAATTTGTAAAGACATTATGAAAACTATGCATCACGTTTGTGTTTGCAACGTGACAAAATGTGGAAATGTTTCAGGGGTCCGAGTCCCTTTTCAGGGCGCCGTACAAACCCAACCCCGCGCTGCTACACCTTCATCACTCGCATGTCTAACAACACAAACAGCCTCTCGCCTTGTAAACCATATCATCTCGTTAAATCGGCGCTGTGGAAACCAGCGCAGGCATTAGGATGACGTGAGCGAGCGCAGCGAGGCGTGAAAAGATACGAGCACATTTAGACGTGTGAAGGAGCAAATGGAAAGCTCTGTTCCAACGAATCGTGCTCACTCGTTCCTGCTGCGTTCGATGAGCGCCCGTGACGCCAATCTGAGGCACATTCAGGAGCTTGAAATTTCATATCTGAGCCACTGATAAATAACAAACTTTGTCTGGCTTGTATGCGTGGTTTTGAGTTTGAAACGGAATCTTGATTGTGATGCATATTGGATTACACACGAGGAGTACTCTTTGTCTTTTTGCAGTCTAACTACTTCTGCATACTTTGTGCCATTTTAACCACTAATGTATCAAAACGTTCAGCTTGTTACACACATGGATGCTATGACTTTTGGTTTTTGCAACATATACAATTTATAAACATTTTTACTTCAGAAATATGAGATCTCATCAATTTCTTCAACATTGTTCTTTTGCTTGATGTATTTTTCCCACAACCCGGAAAGGGGAAGATCTATTTCTGTCTTCTTATGCTACATTTATTTAGCTTTCAGCTAATATTTTGATACATTCTGCTTTAAGCTACCGTTTAGCTACTTTAGCTTAAAAAAACCTTTACCTACTTAAGCTTTTAGCTAGCTCTTTCCTACTTTTATCTAATTTTTAGCTACTTTTAGCTAACCTTTTGATATTTTTAGTACCTTTAGCTTGTATTTTGCTCATGTTAGCTTCTAGCCAGCCTTTTGCTACTTTCAGCTTTTAGCTGGCATGTGCCTCTTTTAGCATTCAGCTAGCATTCTGCTTCTTTTAGCTTTAACGACTCTGTTTCAACTTCTTCAGCAGATATTCAGCTCTCAGCATTCACAGAAAACACGGTTTCTCTCGTTCACTGAGGTTTTGGAGAAGACAAAACGAGCTTTAGCGCTCTGCACAACAACCAGCTAAAAGGCTCCTTTTGTCTCACAGAAAAGCTTTTGCTCTTCTCTAATTACCGGCCGACCACAGCACAATGTCATGCCGCAAAGATTGATGGCTTATTAAGCAGGGAATACAATACGGGAGGAGCTCTGGTCATGTTTTCATTCCTGCAGCAGAGACAGAAAAAAATGGACATTAATCCTGCAGAATATGAGTCAACCACTTGTTGAGAAAACATTCACCATTCACCAAAGACAAATTCATGGAATTTTTAAGCATTTCTACATGTAAATATGCTGCTAAAAGTAAATTTAAATAATAAAATTTGTTGCTTACTTTGTGTAACATTCTGTACTAAAAAGAAAAAGCCTTAAAGTGTATTACTTCCATTTTAATTGACTTCTTTAGTAATTAAAGGATCAGCATTCCTTGAAGGAATGCATTTATTTCCAATTTTTTTAAAACTCTGAAAAGATCACATTAACTCCAAGCATTTCTGAGAATTTTTTGACTTCATCTGAAGGTAACAAGAAACCGTTTAAGTCAAAGAAAATAAAAAAACTGCACACACTTTGCAGGCTGTTTTTTTTATTTTTTTTTAAGTGCTGTAAAGTCACAGAGCTGTTAGGATGTCAAAGGAGCAAAGATAATTTCTAACTTGAACAAAGAGTCACTGAGAAGAAGTCAGCGTGACATCGCTCTGTGATCCCGGGAAACACGGCGCTGAAGTCTGCTATCATTACGGTTCAGGCCGACTTCTCTGAACCCGTCGCTGCTCTGAGATCAGTGTGACCCCCCTGATCCAAAATGAGGCTTCTTTGCCTTCTGAGAACATCAAAGTGTGGCCTTTTGACAAACTATTAAAAAGAGAGAAAGAGAGTGCTAAAAGAAGGGTTTTGGTCAGAATCCACAAACTCTGTGGAGGAGAAGAAGATGGAACGCAGTGCAGTTTGAAATTGATTTGGTCTTTTTTTGTGTGTTTCAGTCAGTTTGCACACAGAAAGAACCACTGGATTGGCAAGAGCGATCAATGGCCTGTTCCCTTAAAAAAAACAAAAGCCATTATTGGGAAGAAAATAAATCTGAAACCCAGGTGTGAACCCGAGGAGCACTCTGGAACTCGAGAGTCCAGAGAAATCGAAGACTTCACTCATTGTGACTTCGGCTCCCGTCTGTCTCATCTTTCTTCAAAATGTCTCATGAACCGCTGGACAAATTTAAATGAGACTTGCAGAAAGTAACCGCTGGATGCACGTCTACAACTGGAGTCAACAAAGTCTAAAATGGCCGACACAGCCAAGTGGCTGGACAATAACTTGGACAATTTGACAGATGTTGAGCTAAACTTGGTGTGGTAGTGGATGAGAGTCACCCCCAACACGTCAAGATTAAAAGTACAACTTTGATAGGAACTCTTGGGGTCAAATATTTGTCTGTTAGCAAAATATCCCATGCAACTATTCAAGAATTAGGGTGGACAAATTACTGCAGATGTAAGAATAGTTTTTACGACTTGGTTTAGTCACAAGTTGGATACTTCTGATTAATAATCAAATTATTTCTACCCAGCAGAAAAGGTCTGAAGGGCTCAAACAAATGCTCGACCCCTGAGGTTCAGCTTCCATTTCTATAAGTTGCATTTAATCAGAATAAAGTGGAGCAGCTTCATGAATCACTGCTAGGTTCTAAAGTTAGCAGAACACAAAAACGTCTGCATTGGATCCGAGGAAAGAGAGCTCGTTAAGTGGCTGCTTTTCACCTCTTCTGCAGTGAGCCATCCCTGATTTATCACAGGAAGTGAACACTTCTGACATCCCGCCAAAGTAAGACAATACAGAGCCAGCTTCATCTGAATGCAGAAACATCTAAAGCACATACAAGGATGTTAGATTTTTCCCCATATTCCCTGCTTAAAGTGGTTGTATGATAAGAAATTAATGAATCTCTGCAGCAATTAAACAAACCAATGTGCAAAATGTCACATTTGAAATCAGATTTTGTGGTATAATGATATATTTCGTGTCTGATAGGCATACCACTGGTCTGGAATCAGCTATTCAGACGCTTGTTTTGGCAAACAAAAGAGAAAAGTAGTGATTGAAACGCAGCAGGACGGAAGAATCAGGACAAAAGACACAGAAACAATACAGAAGCAGACAGCAACGAGTCTTTCTACACAAGAAAAAAAAAGTATTCAACTTAGGGAAAATTATTGTTAAAGCAGGAAAAATCAATCAGAAACCGAAATCATCTGATTTTCCGGGGTTGTGTTTAAAGTAAATTTATAGGAATTAAAGATGCCTCTGCTTCAAGTGTTTCCATGTGAAGATTTGCTGCTTTATTGTCTTTACTCCATACTATGCAATGAATTAAAGGAGGCTTTAAAAAATTCTTCAGGCGCTCATCGCACTCAAACATAAGAAAAGTTACGGTGCAGTTTGAGTTTCCTCCAGCAGTTTTCTCTGATATACTGACATAAAAATTCTGAAATGCAGGTACGCAGTCAATGTAAACAAATATGGGCGGTAAGAAGGCCTGTCGGGATAAACGATGAATCAATTAATCGCACGATAAATAAAATGAGGTTGGTAATTTTCATTTATCGGCGTTATCGTTCCTTCGTGTCTCCGTCTCTTTCTACGGAAGACGCTGGAGGACAAAAAGACTCCGGTGCTCTTCACTGACCCCTCCCTTTCTCTTAGCGTCAGGGGGGCGTGGCCTATCGCTGAACCTCTGAGAGCCGGTCTGTCGCCGTGTTTTTTGTTAGTTTGCACTTTTTGTTTCTAAAACTGGCAGTTTTGTCCGTCTTCTTTATATAAAACTAATGATTATTACTTTTTGAAGGGCAGTTTAGTTTACAGACTTCATAATCCGTACTGTTTTGGTTGAATGTAGGTTTTATTTCTGTTTTTTTTTTTTTCTTTTTTAGTCATCATTCAAGTGCATTTTTCGTTAACGGAGGCTGAGAGTCAATTTTATTTTTGTTTTCGGTTGTTGTTTATTTTGTGTTGTTAATCTTTGAGAGGATGTGCTTGCACTATTATGTTATTATCATTACATTAGTTTAAAACGGCCTCCAAACGATATTATCGTTTATCGCAATCATTTCTGAGACAATTAATCGTCCAGCAAAATTTGTTATCGTGACAGGCCTAGCGGTAGGTTTAACATCTGACCTGTTTTCAGTCCCTTCGGCTGTTTCCGTAGATTTAAAAGTAGCCATTTTGACCAGAGTCAGAACTGTAACAAACCAGACGTCTGCATGCCTGCAATCAAAGCAAAACTCGTTCTCTAATCAGAATAAAATTAATAAAAGCTAAGAAAGATCACGGATCACGCTCTGTTTTTGAACACAGGTGAACTTTTTTCTAAAAGCCTCAGACACTATTAGAGGTACGTCGTCCAATCTGTCAACTTTGTGGTGATTTTAAAGCAACGCAGGAAGATATAGGAGGCTGGCAGTGTTTGTCACGGGCTCAATTACCTGCAGTGACAAGCTAAAAGACAATCCTGTCAACCCTTAAGCAGTCTGATATCGAGGGAGGACAGACTGCAGCCGTCCTAAAGGCTCCCAGGAGAAAGAATATAAGGTTATGGGTTTATGCAAGGGTTGCTGGGAAGGACGAGCAGAAGCTGTTAAATGTGTTCAGAACAAAGCTTAGATTTCAGGAACTCTTTTAGAAGAAGAAAGAAAACCAGCCAGTCAGCATGACATTTTTTACCTCCTGCTGGAGAGAAGAATTCAGAAAAAAAACAAAACTGATCTGGATTTTTATGACTTAAATCTAAAAAACAAACACAGAGAGTACATATATTACCTTCACATTTAGCAAGTTGCTTCTTTAAAGTGGGCCTAAACCAAGAGATTTTGATTTGTAACCTAAGAGAGGAGCAAATAATGTAGATAAATCTTTGTTGCTGCAGCTGCGGCTTGTTTGTTGTTTCTGCAAATTGGTTTACCCGCCAAGAGAAACTGTAAATCAGCGGCATCTTCCAATTTACCAACCAGCGGCGGAAGCAATAAAAGGGGAGAAATTTCCGTATAAACCAGTGATGCCTACAGCCTGGCAGAGTTCTCTCCGTTTCCTCTTGGAACGAAAACAGTTTATTACCCAGAAGGTGCAACAAAGCAAATTCCAACACATGGCAGGTTTGTTGATTTAGCTGCTGCTCCTGTTTTTAGCTCGGGCGCGTTCCCAGTTAACGAATCGCTGGTTTGAAACTCAATCAGCAGCAAAGGTCTAACTAAGATAAACTGCTTTGTTTAACATTTTATAATACTTATCCCTCCTTCATTAAGGGTTTTCATGAGGTAGATTTGATCCTAAATGGCTGCTGAAGCCAACTGATCCTCAAAACACAGAAAAATGGCTTCAACTCTGTCAGATTTACAAATATTGGTTTGAAATTTGGTGTGGAAATGGCCGAAACTGATCCTTAAATACTCTGAGCGTGACAGCTTGACCAAACCAGCTACAACTCCATGATCTCTTAACATAAAATGATATTAGCCTGAAACTCTGGCCTGAAAAGGCGGCGGGTGATATGCATTCCTTCACAGACTGTTAGAGTTTTAATTTAAAACTTCCTGCACACATTTGTGTCTCCAGCAATGACTCGGCTTTATTCCCTTTGCTTTCCTTCCATTTTCTTTACCACCTTAAACTTTTGCTCACTTCTTATTTTACGGTAAGTTACCGTTTGTAAGCAGATCGTCTCAGGAAGTCACTGAAAACCTGCTGAAAATCGGATTATCTTCCGCTCTGTATGCCCGATCATCTAAGCCTCTCATTTAAAGTGATACTGCCAAAAACAAGCTTTTATTTTGAAGCGTACGAATCGAAGGCTCCTTTGCAACAGGAGCCAATTTTAAGCTCTTCCTGTTTAAACTCATTTGTGGTAACATTCTTCACCGTCCTTATTTAACGTGAAAGGCACTACAAATCACCCAGGAGCAGGAGCTCTTTGCTCCTCAGCCTCTCAGCGTGAATCCGTCAGGATTCCAAGATTTTCTCATTAAACACTCTTCGTCGGTGCAGAGAGTGGCATCTGCAACCTTAGCAGGAGTCGCTGCAGACAGCCCGAGGTCAAAGGGAACTTAAAGCTCCTAACGCAGAAATCAGGTGCACCTGATTTATTTACAGCTCATCCGGTCCTATAACTATTAATCAGGTGATTGATTAGTTCAGCAGACTCTAAAGTCCACTCTGTGGTCTTTGTTGCTTTTATTTCTGAGCAGGACCCAGGTTAACGATGGAAACAGGAGCAGATTTGCCACAAAATCCTTGAAAACAGAAACACGTTTTATCGGCTGCTAGTAAGTTAACAGAAAGTTACAGATTTTGGTTATTAAAATGTGTTTAACTCTTAGTTAGCCTTCCGGTACCTGTAGTTTAATTTAGTTTTAACTTTATATTGTTGTGTTTTCATGATTTAATTGAGATTAGCCCAGCTCATGTTTTAGATATTTTTGTGTTCATATGTTGTAAAGCACTTGTTGCTGAAAAGTGCTATATACATATAAATTTGACTTGACTTACAACCTACTGGTAGTTCAGTTAAATTAGCTGACTTAATTACAGATTTTGGTCAATGTTTAAGAACAGGAAACCTGCCATCAGCCTAGCCTTAGGAGCTAAAACTGGTTGATGTTGGAGCGACTGCACCTTTAACAGCAAAAGGCTAACATTAGCATCTGATAAAATGAAGTTTAATTTAATTAGATTTTCTTTGATTGGTAGTTTTAAAACGTGACTTAGCTCAAGCTGCTCATTTATGGCTTACATGACAGATTAAAAGCACAAACAGAAAAGATTTAGGAAGCAGCTTCCGTGTTTTAAAGTATTTAGTGTGTGTGACAGAAACCAGCGATTCGCCTCGAGGCAGACCAGCAGTCGTATCCAGTTTTTCATTTCTCTGTCGACGCAGCCGAAGCTGAATCCGTTCACTGTAACGCTTCCATTTCCGTTTGGTTATTTCTGCTGCGTGCTCTGTGATGTAACCCCAGCGGTGTGTCAGACTGAAGGTAGGAGATGCTTAAAGCGGCCTCTCTCGGTTTTTTTTGTTTTTTTTCCCAGACTCTTATGCACTACCTTTATTTTTACACGGTTTAAACAAATCCCACCTACTCGGTGCTGCGACACAGCTTTTCTCAGCATCGAATGGTAGCGTAGGAGTTCGGGGCATATCACTTTTTCTTTTTTTTTTGTTTGTTTCACTTGCTTTGTTAGACGCATCTTCCTGCTTCCTCCATCATAACACCTCCGTCCATCCAGGACACTGCTGAGTCGTGGCGCCGTCAGCCAGAGCCTGACGCACTCAGCCGTTCATTTATGCGTCACATCTCTGGCCCGCCGCCACCACCGTGCTGTTTGCTGTCCTCCAGTTATAAAGGACCCCAGTGGCTCGGATCAGATGCTCCAGGCTTCTCCGTGGAGTTGGAGCGACGCGTAGTTTTCTTTCAAGCCTCGTTTTTTCCTCTATATCTGAGGGGATTGTACAATCCCTCCAGGATTTCGCGGGCATTTTTTGTGATTGTTGCGGGCTAAAATGCCTGATTTCGCGGGGCATTTTCCTAAAAGTTGATTTCTTTTTACTAAAATCAATAAAAAACCATAACTTTTAATATATAAACTATAAATCCTTCCTAGTTTTGTAAGATAATTCCCAACAAACATTGACATTCTCAAAAGGTGCTTTATTTGAGAACTTTGAGAGCTTCTAAACTGACATTCATGAGCATTTCTGGATTGTCCCTGGTCTGCAGCTCTCCTCACGTTTTGCAGACAC
>NC_051446.1:23222028-23227028 GCF_001649575.2 Kryptolebias marmoratus
GGCATTCTGATGTTAACAGGAAGTGACGTCACGTGTCTTCTTCGTGAGTTATTTGGGGTTATTTTGTATTCCACGCTACACAAACCCACAAAGAAGACACTAGACTGCAGAAACGGTGGCGAATCACTTTAGAAACAATAAATATTGGGTTAAAGTTGCGGTGTTTTGGGCTAAGTTGCAAAAAGTTCCTGGAGGGTCTGATTGTAGCTACATTTTTAAAGAAAAACACCTCCATGCGGAAAACATGAATGTATCTTTGATTGTTAAAATAGTTTTGACAACAAAAGGTGCATTATACAATCAGATGGCCGCCACAACCAACAAACCGTAGCTGTGGCGGCCATTTTGAACTGGACTGACTCCAAAAGTTAGCCGATTTTCATCTAACAATTACTTTCTGACAGCTTTATTATAATCCATCCATTGGTTCAGAAGATATTTTGCTAACAGGCAAAGTTGACTCCAATTAGGTAATAGATTTTGCTCAGATTATATGTTTGGGATTAATATAAGCTACTACAACACCAAATTTTAGCTCGATTTTTGTAAATCTGACTGAGTTTTTGCCATTTTTGTGTTTTTTGGGGTCAGTTTGCTGCGGCAGCCATCATAAAATCATTATTTTCTGACAGTTTCATTAAAATTCATCCAGTGCTTTATATATTTTGGTTACAGACAAACACATGAGCAAAAACATTATTTACCTTTTGGCAATGAATGACAAAAAGAAAATAATAATAATAATAACAACATCAAGTATTCCTTATTATTTCAATATATTTCTTTAGGTATCAAATATTTAGTAGTTTTTGTTTGAGGCAAAAATGCTTCATTAAAGTTTGTTTATTCGCAAGTTTCAACATCAAAGTTTAATGTTTTTATTTTATCATCGGTTCCAAATATTTGCCAGAAGCATTGTTCATTTCTGATGACGATCATGAAGACTTGGCCTGACTTAGATAACAGACTTAAAAAGCAAATAAGACTTATATGATTTAGAATCATTTGCTTAAAATTTAATGGTCACAAAACCCAAAAACAGCTGAAAAGAGCTGAAACCTGTTGCACCAGTTCGCCCAGAGCACTAATTATTCTTCCCGTTTGTCTCTGACTTTTAATAAGTAAAAAAATTAAAATTTAACAAGAAACAGACTGACAAATAAATGAAAATGAGGCATCTGAAAATTACACACTGCATTAAAATGCTAATGTGACCGAAGTTGTTTAAGCGGACTATATAAAGTTCAAGGAATTTAATGAAATTCAGCCAAACAGCGACGCTGGCTCAGCTCCAGGCTGTGGATTAGGATCTGATGACACATAAAAAGTCTAAATCCTCTCATCGCGTCGAGCAGAAGTCAGTCTAACTTTCTGTGGACGGTCTGCAGGCTGCGTGACTAATCATCCTGTCGAAGAGCTGTGACCCTGAAATTAGTCATCATTTCATAGAATCCATTCTAACCGGGGGCTGCAGAAAGCTACCAACACTGAAACATCACATCCTTTGAAGGAATGCATATCGCCCGCAGCCTTTCACGCCACAGTTTCAGACTCAGACCATCTTAGTTGCAGGTGTTTCGGTTAAATAAATAAATGACATTAAGCTGGATCTCATGTCACTCCCAGTGTTTCTGCTGGGAATGACTCGGCTCCAAACATCCAAATTTAGCTCCATGTCTGTTAATATGACTGAGTTTTAGCCGTTTTTCTGTTGTAGCTGAAAAACACTGCTGGGTCAGCGTCTCCTGTGTTTTTATTGAAATCTAACTATCTGCAGACTTCAGGGCTGATGGCGGATTTAACTTTCATACTTTTCAAAATATTTAACTTCATTTAAAACTATTTCCCCATAAAAATACACAGAAATCTCTTCAGTTAATTTAAAAACAACTTCTTGTGCTACTTTAGCTTTTAGCTAGCCTATTGATACTTTAGGCTTTTAGTTAGCATTTTGATACATTTAGTTTCAAGCTAGCTTTTTGCCACTTTAGCTTTTAGCTAACCTTTTGATACTTTTGGCTTCTAGTTAGCATTTTGATACATTTAGTTTCAAGCTAGCTTTTTGCTACTTTAGCTTTCAGCTAGCCTTTTGATACTTTTGGCTTTTATTTAAAAAACATGTTAAAATGACTGAGTTTTAGCTGTTTTTGAGTTGTAGCTGTGGCAGCCATCTTGAATTGGGTTGTTAATCAGTTGTTGATGTGCAGTACATCCAATAATTACTTTCTGAAAGTTTCGCCCAGCGTTTCATGAGATATTTTTTGCTAACAGACAAAAAAACCCACCAAATTTTAGGTCAATTTCTGTAAAACTGACACATTTATAGCCCTTTTTTTTGTTCTTTAAGTTCAGTTAACGTGGCAACTCTCCTGAATTGACTCTAAAAGTTAATCAGTTCTAGATTTATATCCAACGATTACTTTCAGAGTTTTATTATTAAAATCTGTGCAGTAGGTGTCTGCGGATTGATCCAATCCAACACCAACGTCAGCGTTGGACCGAGTTGATAATAGTATGATGGGATCGATACTTCCAATGAGTCGTTTCAGTCTCAGAATTGCAACGAAAGGGAGAAAAACATGTTTTGTTTTTATTATTTTTGGTATGACTTCCAAATCAGGGCTCGTTTATAAAGGATTTAAAGGCAACTTACTGACTTTAAAACGTTTGATATTTAAAATCCAAAATATGAAGAAGTTAACATGAGGACAGCATTTGGTCTTACCAAACAGTAAGCCTGTTTTAATGTATGAACAGTGTTAAAACTAATAAGTAACCTGCTTTTAAAGCATTAATACATCTTTTATAAAAAGGGCCATCGTTAGGATGTGGTACCTTTAATTTTTAATAAAAACCAAAACCAAGAAGCACCTACATTTAAACAATCATTTTATGCTTTACTTTTATACTATTTATTTGATGATTTATTGCTTTTAACCCTTTTATTTGTACACAAAGGAGTGTAACACTGGCCGGAGTTAAAGAAAAATAAAAAAATTACCTGCACACACAATCTCAAAAACAGCCAACGGCAGAAAACCAACAGTGAACATGAAGCCAGCTGCGTGTTGGACAGGAGGAGGCCAGGGGCAGACGAGTGAAGTGTCGTTTTGTTTTTCTCTTCAGTCTGGAGCGAAGTGAAGCTCGTGGAGGTAACAATTATCAGGAGAAACCCTGCAGGCGATGACTCCGGTCATACGGACAGATGAAGCATAGAGAGAAGCCATCCTCGCTCCTGTTTTTGCCCACAGTGATGTAATAACTCACTCTGATCTCGGCAGCGGAGGGGGGAGAACGACAGAAATACGAGGTGAGGAATGCGCCGCGGGTTACGAGCCGAAGGAGACCCTCGTACGACATTTACACCAGAGCCGAAGACGGAGAAGCACGTCGTCACCTGATAAAGGTTGAATTTAACTAAAAAATAAGGTTCAGTAAACTTATTTCTCAGTTGTTTCTGCGTTTCTTTAGCCTATTTATTTCAGGAAACTAATAATTCACCCAACTTTTCTTTTTATTTTCCCCTCTGAATTTATTTCACGTCCTGTTTGTTGCAGATTTAATGATTTACTGGTTTGCTTTCACACGAATCCTGTGAAGATAAACGCCACAGTTTTATTTTTTGAGTTCTGACCTAATGTTATTAAAGCAGTGAAATACATTTAATCACATAACTGCCCGTTAGTGTGAATGCTGGGTCAGCGTTTCCTGTTTTTTTTTTTTTATTTCCACACGTTTTTTGAAATCTAACTATCTGCAGACTTCAGTGCTGATGGCTGATTTAACTTTGGGTTTTGTATCTTTCATACTTTTCAAAATATTTAACTTTATTTGAAACTATTTTCCCATAAAAATACACAGAAATCTCTTCAGTTAATTTAAAAACATTTCTTTAAAATCTTCTTCAGTGAACCGATTTTATTTCTGTTTTCTTGTGCTACTTTTAGCTAGTCTTTTGATGCTTTTAGCTTTTAGTTAGCATTGTGATACATTTAGCTTCAAGCTAGCTTTTTGCTACTTTAGCTTTTAGCTAGCCTTTTGATACTTTTGGCTTTTAGTTAGCATTGTGATACATTTAGCTTCAAGCTAGCTTTTTGCTACTTTAGCTTTTAGCTAGCCTTTTGACGCTTTTGGCTTTTAGTTAGCATTGTGATACATTTAGCTTCAAGCTAGCTTTTTGCTACTTTAGCTTTTAGCTAGCCTTTTGACGCTTTTGGCTTTTAGTTAGCATTGTGATACATTTAGCTTCAAGCTAGCTTTTTGCTACTTTAGCTTTTAGCTAGCCTTTTGACGCTTTTGGCTTTTAGTTAGCATTGTGATACATTTAGCTTCAAGCTAGCTTTTTGCTACTTTAGCTTTTAGCCAGCCTTCTGATACTTTTGGCTTTTAGTTAACTCCTTTATACTTTTAACAAGCTTTTGGCAACTTTTAGTGTTTAGCGAGCATTTTATGACTCTTGGCTTTTAGCTAGTGTTCTGCTTCTTTTAGTTTTAGCTTCTGAGGCAAATTTCCTTCGGCGCTTTTAGCATTTTACCAGAAAAGGCAATTTCTCCATTAAAAACTTGACTTTGTGACTTCAGTGAATTAAACTTTAAATTCAGATGGACTTTAGCAGTCGTACATTTTAGCGGTTTCCTCTCCATGATTTCGCCACCATTTTCATTTCAGGTCTTCGGTTAACGGTCCTCATCAGTCCCATTCAAGTTTCTCTACGCTGCGACGGCTGCTCCTTCCGCTTTTAGCCTGAGAATATTCACACTCCGTCTCCCGAGCTGAATGAGGAAACGTTAACATTAAAAATAAAACGAGCCGGGGGGACGCAGACACCAACACTTCCACACGGTGTGAAGAAAGTAGGCTGCTGCATGTGGCGGGGTATCCTTCATCACTAACATGACAGCTACACCATATAGCGTCTCATGTGTACGCCTAAGTCTATACTTAGACGTGAGAACATATGTGCAAATACTTTAATGGGGCTGCTTCTCGCTTCTCACACA
>NC_051446.1:23232028-23236182 GCF_001649575.2 Kryptolebias marmoratus
CAGCTTTAATAGCAGCAGTGGTCCCTAACTAATCTGTCAAAATGCAGATGAAAAACACAAACAATTGTATTTCAGGTGATGTGATTTGCAGTGTTCACTCTCAAAATGTGATTTAAAGACAAATACAATTAGGCATCTATTCAAGAAACTCAATTATCTCACCTTTCAAGTTTAAACAGTCATGTTATCGCTTTAACTGACTAGAAAATGCTGTCAACACGACGGCTTGTTAGCTCCTACTTAGGAAACGACACAGTATGTAGGTCAGAGAAACGAGAGCTGCTAAATAACAGTCACACTTCAGTCTGATGGAGCCATCAGAAGTGAGAAGGACTGAGCTAATACAGATTCAGAACATGAAGATAACACACCAGAGGGGAAATTAAACGTTAGAAAATAAAGAGGGGGTAAGGCCATGCAGGAGAGCTGCAGAGTGAGCAGAGTGAGAGGTAAGGGAAGGGAAATCTACACTATTGACGTTGTGATCAGAGACGGAGGAGAGGTTACGCCGCCGCTTCTTCGCCCACGCACGATGCTGCCCGCTGCTGCCCGCTGCTGGAACAGGAAATCAAAGCTCCCGTGACAAAGGAGCTGCGTGAGAGAGAGAGAGAGAGAGAGAGACGCTCCTACAAATTCCTGAGCCGCTCTCTATTCAAATGTCACCGCGCTTCGACGCGGCGAGCGAAATCACTCGGAAAAATTGCGAGAAACGTCCGTCAAGCTGCAGCTGCCGGCGGGATATTCAAGGCCCCGCTGAGGGCAGATCTTAGAATAACTGCGTCCGTGTTCGGCTTCTGATGGTCGATCGAGCGCAGAAAGCCGACTTATGGCTCGACAAACAGACCGGAGAGCAGGAAGCCTGACGGGGAAGTGCTTCACTGTGATTATAAGACGATTCTGTCCCATCAGCAGCAGTGAGTGAAGCTAAGTACGCCCTCAGTTACGCTGTGCTTTTATTTCTGGAGTATTTTACGTATGAAGACAAGAACAAGTATTCATTTTGCAGCTTCTGACAGGTTTTTTTGTCCTGTAGTTAGCTCCATCCCTTGAAGATAAGCATCCCCACATAATGATGCTGCCACCACCGTGTTTTACAGTGGGGATGGTGCGTTCAGGGTGCTGTTCAGTATTAGTTTCCTGCCACACACGGTGTTTTGTATTAAGGCTCATGACATGTCTGCCGTGTCTCCTCCATGGTTTGTGGAATACTGCAAACAGGACTTTTTATGGCCGTCTTTCAACATGGCTTCCTTCTTAAAGCTCTTCCATAACGGCTAGATTTGTGGCGTGCACGACTAATAGATTCTCCCACCTGAGCTGTGGATCTCTGCACCCCCTGCAGAGCTACCTTTAATTTAATTACTCACAGGTTGACTCTATTTGATAATTAACCCTTTAATAGATATATTTATTCAAACGCCTGATCTTTCGTGTCTATTTGTGTCAAAAAATGCCCTATGTGTAAATAATTTACACCCTTTTGCTAGGAGGAGTAGAACTTTCAAAATCTGTTGAGTATTTGCCATTTGTATGTAATTGTGTGTTATAAGAAGAAAAGGACAAAAACAGACTTTCTTTTTATAAATTCTTAAAAAGTGCACAGCTTTCAGGGCGTGTTTGAATGATTAAAACTGCACGAAGTAGCGAGGAGTTATGGTAATTTGAAATAAACATGCGCCGCGATGTCATCGGTGATCCCCGTTGTCGGTTTTGTGAAGACAATCGGTTGCTCTTAATTTTAGTTCTGGGTATCAGACTAAAGGAGGCTGCCTGCCACACTTTTCAGATTTTTATTTGTAAACAATCATGCATCATTTCCCTTCCACACCACAATTATGTGCTACTTTGTGTTGGTCTATCATATAAAATCCCAGTAAAATACTCTGAAGTCTGTGGTTGTAGTTCAAGGAGTACACATACTTTTTCATACTTTTGTGTTGCATTTCGCCTTGTTAAGAGAGAAAACTCAGATTTTGAGGTTAACTGGATAAAGAGAGAGAGCTACTGCAGAATTCAGTCCAACTGCAGACTCAAGTTTTAAACTAATTTAAAGAAAAAGAGCGAGAACATGATGGTTTCTTGTGAAAACTGCAGCTCTGAGAGAGGACGGCAGGAGAGATTCCAAGCTGTCACATTCCTGTGGCTGAAGGAGGTCATTCAGTAAAAACACGAGTGGTCGTGACAAGGGCGGTATGTGCATCGAGTGGCTCCACTAAAGCATAATGATGAGTCTATAAGTGCCTCCCACACGCCGCAAGACCTCAGAAAAGCCACTTCTGACACTTTGGGTACATCGTCTCTCAGCCCCCACGCCCTCTCCACAGCCCGTCTGCAGTCTGAGTGGTCTTTGACCTTCAGCGTGCGTTTGTTACGGCACAGGTTTGATGCCGTGGTTACCCAGAGACGAGGACACGGGTGCTTCCTGATCAGATCAGCCATTTTAGGGACCTGGTCTCCCAGCGTCTCGTCTCTAAACCTCAGGAAAGAAGTCAACTCTCCTCGTCTTTTCAGGCTGAAGAGGTCGTTGAAGACAGGCACCAAGGGTTTAGAAGTCATAATAAACTATTTACCAATCCTGAGAGGAACGTAAAAGACCTTGTCAGGCATTTTTTTTCCCTCTTCAGATCCGATGACCCTAAACTCGCAGCGATGCGACAACTCATCGTCGGACCCGTTCATCGATACAACACCTTCCACTCCCGTCAGCGGTTTGTGTCGGCGCGCAGTTGCTCAGGAAACGCGGCATAAAGGCGCCTCAGAATGTCAACAGCTGAAGAGTGAAAGTTAAATGACACATTGCACCGGAGCTGAAGAAGGTCACAGACATTAAACTGTTGTTCTTGGTTACAGAAAGGTCAAAACTCCCCTTTGACAGCTGCGCACCACAATGACAGATTTATCGTGGGAACTGAGACACAAGAAGACTTTTGATTAACAGCGTGATAGAAAAATGAAGTTTACAGAATAATAACCAACCTACAAGGCTAGAGGTCGACCAACTGATTGGTCAGCAGATGAACTGGGCTAATTCGTCTTTCTTCAATTTGTTTTTTAGCTATTTCTGAGCCAGATAAGCCAATTAAAATGTGGGCGCATCGGCACACCCCTCAAAAACGTTGACCTTAATATTATTCTGACTTTTAAAGGAAGAAGGTCATATCTACCAGGTAAAATGGTAAGTCTTATATTTCAGAGCCATAGATTTTTAAAAAGCTAGACAGAAAATGTTATTTTAAAAAATAAAATCTGGAGTTTTTGGGGCTTAGAAAGCACAGCGAGCCTTCAATCAACAACTTAGCAACAGGAACAAAGCATGCTTCAGAACTGATTTAAGGGGTGCTTAAAAGGCTCTGAGCCCTATAACATTCATATTGTGATGGTAATGTTTATGACTATTAAACTGTAATAATCATAAACAGACTGGCTTCATAATGTGGCTACCGGCTGGCCTGATTGATCGGCCAACAAAAAGCTCAAATCAGTCAACCTCTACTGGAAGCAACACAAACAAGTACGTCTTTAAATAACACAACAGCACTCAGATGGTTCTTACAGCTGATTATCGCGCCGCCGGAAGCAAATAGGTAAATTACGTTTCCGCGTGTGTTCGTTTGGTTCTACCTTTAGCAAAATATCCCTGAAACCACTGGAGATTTGAATGAAACTCTCAGAAAAAAATCTTTGGATGTTCATCTACGACTGATTACTTTTTGGAGTCAACCTGATTTAAGATGGTCTTATATCTCCAGGAGGCGAGGATTTTTGTTTAAAACTCTTGCATCAATGGCAACAGGCGATATGCATTCAATCCAGGAATTCTAGGCCTTTATTTATCAATCCATTTTTTGTGATTGTTGCGGGCTAAAATGCCTGATTTTGCGGGGCATTTTCCTAAAAGTTGCAATTTTTTTTTTACTAAAATCAATAAAAACTATAACTTTTAATATATAAACCAAAAATCCTTCCTAGTTTTGTAAGATAATTCCCAACAAACATCGACATTTTCAAAAGGTGCTTTATTTGAGAACTTTGATAGCTTCTAAACTGACATTCATGAGCATTTCTGGATTGTCCCTGGTCTGCAGCTCTCCTCACATGTTTTGCAGACACAAAGTGTTTGTCGATGCGTTTATGTTCCATGATTACACTGCAGG
>NC_051446.1:23236388-23241099 GCF_001649575.2 Kryptolebias marmoratus
AGAAGAGACTAGACCGCAGAAACGGTGGCGAATCATTTTAGAAACAATAAATATTGGGTTAAAGTTGCGGTGTTTTGGACAAAGTTGCGATTTCGCGGGGTTTGCTTGATTTTGCGTTATTAGTTGCAATCGCAACATCGCAAAATCCTGAAAGGGTCTGATTTAGCAATGAAATAATTGATTCAAGTCACTTTGAAACTACATTTTCCCTCAATGTTGAATAAATGTACTTTTGTCAGGAAGATTATGCAAAAACTACCACGCTAAATATCATGAAATGTTGCAGAGAGGTGAAAAATGAACAGCACCAATTATTTCAGACAATGTCCCAACACTCTAAAGCAAACAAAAAAAAATCTATCAGTTATGATATTCAGGTGTACATCTACAGCAGATCTTTATATTTAGAAAGCCGTAGTGAAAGCAACAGAAGCAGGCTAACCCTCTGCAGGAGGACCGAACGCCCCGCCTGCTAACAGGTTCTGGTTCACGGAAATCCATCCATTCATTTTTCTTTTGGTTCATTAATACAGGAAGGAAGGGAACATTCTGTGGAACAGTAGGTGCCAATCTGTCGCTGTGGAGACGAGCCAGAGCCAGCTCATGTTAAGCTGCTGCCTCTCTTACATCTGATGATATTCTACAGGGTGGAATGATTTATCTTCATGCATTCACTAATGTATAATGGATATCCCTTAGACTGCTTTCAGTGTGACTAGCAATATATATGTAAATGCACAACATCTGCATATAAATCTTTTACAATTTCTGCATTTATTAGATTCTAAAATAAACCAACTACTCAGCAGGCAAAATTATAAATACATAAGCTAACATTATAATGGATGAAACGGGACCTGGCTATAAACGTTTGATACCTACATCTGAACTGATTGCACATAAATTAAGTCATTAATACTCTAAAGCAGGCAAGTTCTTATCTTTTGTAACAAAACCAGACAGTACATTCCAGTTTATTCACAAACAAAACAACAATGAGTAGTTCTACATTAATTTATGGCTACCACAAATTAAACACAAACATTCATTTGAAGCAAAAATGAATGTTTATATTCAGTGGGAAGATGAAAATGTGAATAAAAGAAACACAAAACATGTAACCCTGCAGCATTTTTGCATTTTAAAAGGACAATAAGGTTCAGTTTTACATTAATATTGCACAAAAGGTATCAATAATTATTAATCCCTATATATTGCCATTTTCAAATACGTCAATTCAAGTTTTTTTTCTTTAAATTATATGAATATAAATGTTCTCCTGAGCCCCTCGTGGTCCCGGCTGAGCAGAGGAGCATAAATATTTAAGAAGAACGAGGTGCACGGTAAAGTTCAAAGTGCTTTATATGTAAAAGCTGCAGCCATGAGACAAAGCCTGTTAGGAACTTTACAGGAAGGGGCCCAAAGTGCAGCTCCGAGCTGAACTAACTGCATTTCGACTGCATTAGGCCGGCTGCTGTGTCACTTCTTGCTTGTGCCTCAGAGCTCAAAGCATGTTTGCTAATCTGATGATCTCTAATTAGATTTCTCAACCGCTGTGGAGAATGAGCCATCAATTAGCCTCCTGTAATTAGGAGGACCAATTTGATTCCTGTCAAGCAGCTGCTGCCTTCAGACTTTTTGAGTTACTGGAACGGCGCCGCCAATAAAATAAAATACAAATAAATTGATACTCAGAGGCTAATTGATGGTAAAAATTAATACCGGTTTAGAAATTCATTACCATCAGCTTTTACATCAACATGGTTGTGTTTCTGTCCTCCACTTCCTGCTGTTACCTGCACACCTACACCTTGGCCCTTCATTTAAAGCAGGGGTCTCCAATCCTGGTCCTCAGGGCCACCATCCTGCAGGTTTTACTTGTTTCTCTGCTCCAACACAACTGATCTGAATCAATGGGTGATTAACAGGCTTCTGCAGAACATGAAGAGGTGATTTAACCTCTGAATCAGGTGTGTTGGAGCAGGGAAACAAGTAACACATGCAGGATGGTGGCTCTCCAGGACCAGGATTGGAGAGCCCTGATTTAAAGCCACGAAGGGGCAGTGGTTGAATACTCTACAACAAAATGGGACATCCTTTCGAGACGTCGGCTGTTGCAGATTCCTCTTAACGGAAACAAACTCAGTATGCTCATATATGCTATCTAATTAGCTGGAAACAGACAACAATGTCGATCTTTAAAGCTTCATAAAGAGGAGCAAGAGAATTAGGATCAAACGAATCGTTAAAGCTGCTGCCAGCGGCTCGCCGTGGTTGCCGTGGTAACTACAAACCTGCGTCTGTCGCTCCCTGATTACCAGGCCAGTGAGGCAGACAGAAACGGGCCGAAACTTCGAAAAAACACTGATGGTCACGCGTGTAAATGTTTCTGTTTCTGAAGTGTTTTACGGAGGAGACACGAGTCACTTCCTGTTGTGACCTAAATATTAAATGAAGTCTGTGTAAGCTTGGCTGTACGCTGTATTCTGCAGGGATTCGACATAAAACCATCAGTCCTACAGCAGTCAGACACACGGCGGCTGAAAGCAGATTAAAATTCCTACATTTTCATGTAGAATTTGTATAAATCAAACAGGAGTTGTAGGAGTAAGAAGAGCTTGTTTGCAAAAGTTTAGAAATTTGTACACATTTCATAAGTTAAAATTAAACCTAAACTGTAAAAGTTACCAAAAAGCCAGTTCAGTCATTTAAATACTACACTATAAGCATATTACATCAAATTAGACATTACACTTGTTTCTCTGACAGTAACATATTTTTAACAGCAGGTTTTTATGTTAAGCTGTCAGTTTATTCCATCACTTCTCGTCTCTTTTGTTTTCTGTTTTTACCTGAGAACAAACCAATAATTTCATATAATTTAGTCTCTTAAATCCAAATTAATTCCACTCCTACACCGAGCATGTGCAGATTTACACAATCAGCCTGTCCGCTTGTTAACTGCAGCTCTCCAGACTCTCCCTCTGAAATCCTTATAATTCATGAAAAGGCGTCCCTGTCCAGACGCCACAACCTTTTGACCCCCGTTTCTCGTTTTGTAATCAGCCCGTGGCCGTAAGCGTAATTGACTTTGTTTCGCGTTGAGGGCCACTTCTCCACAACCTCTGATGATGACGGGGACAATGAAACGTTTAACATCCAAACAGTCTGAAACAGAACTTCACCTCTGTCCACATTCAGAAAAGAAAGTTAATGCGTGACGTCTCCTCTGTCTGTTAGCAAAATATCTCATAAACTGCTGGACAAGTTTTAATGAAACTTGCAGAAAACAGTCATTGAATCGACAACCTGATTCAAAATGGCTGCAACAGCAAAGTGATCTTAAACAGCTGAGCATGACCTGTTAGCAAAATATCTCACAAACCACAAAACAAATTTTAATGAAACTTTTAGGAAATTATCATTTGACAGACCTCTACGACTGATTAACCTTTGGAGTCAACTTCATTCAAGATGGCTGCCGCAACCAAGTCAAATTAGCCAACACAAAAACGGCGATAATTCAGTCAGTTTTGCAGATATTGAGCTAAAATTTGGTGTGGAAGTAGCAGAGAGTCACTGACACCACATGAATATGACAGCCTGTATTATAAAAGTTGCATCTGATATTATTTTCAAAGTTTGACCAAAATGGCTACAACGGTCATTTCTTAACCGGCGGGCAGAAAGCATTTCTTCAAGGAATGCTTGGCCTTTAATTATAGTTTGCTTTTCATAAAAAATGCATGAGTTGGCCTCAGTTTCTGGTCTGACTGGAAACGATGGGGATGGAAACTGGCTCAATTATTATCCAGCGGAGATAATTCTTTCTTTCCTCAATCAGAGGGGCTTATCTCTATTATTCAGTTTTAAAATCGGACATTTATCAGCTTTAGTAAGTTGGGGCTCAAACGGTTCCTCCAGTAAGGAACAAGAAGCTCATCTGTTGTGTGCAGATTAGTGGCTTTATTCCCCTCTGAAGTCAGAAGCTGTCTTTGAACAGCGTCAAACACAGCAGACAATCGTTTTATCTCACCATCTCCTGTTCTGAACTGATTTCAGCAGCCAGTGAACACTGTACAGTTATGGCGGTTTTTGTTTTTTTGTTGTTCTTTGGAGCCAAGTGCTTTTCCCACAGCAGCAGCGGGACACAGATTTGAAGCGATTCCTGCCTGTCAGACGCTGATAAGTCAGAATTCTCTTTATACGGCTGGAAGTTATGAAGAAGCTCGTAGGGGGAAAAAGAAAGTGTGTACATCTATTTGTGATGTCAATTAAAGGCACAGCATTGATGTAAAACTTTAAACTGTTTGAGTAAGAATTTTTAAAGTACTTAGAGTTGTGAGTCACGTGTTGCTGATGACTCTCACACCGAATTACCTCAATATCTGTAAAGCTGACTGAGTTATAGTCAGTTAGTTACGGCAGCCATCTTGAAGTTAATTAGTTGCAGATGTACAACAGACCCTCCAGGATTTCGCGATGTTGCGATCGCAACTATTAACGCAAAATCAAGCAACCCCCTGCGAAATCACAACTTAGCCCAAAACACCGCAACTTTAACCCAATATTTATTGTTTCTAAAGTGATTCGCCACCGTTTCTGCGGTCTAGTCTCTTCTTTGTGGGTTTGTGTAGCGTGGAATACAAAATAACCCCAAATAACTCACGAAGAAGACACGTGACGTCATTTCCTGTTAACATCAGAATGC